>NC_142339.1:4017500-4327500 GCF_054954075.1 Amborella trichopoda | reverse complement strand
TTGAATTTTAGTAAAACCCATCTTAACTGCCATTATTAACACGGTAACCCTTTAACCTCAGAGCTCCATCTTTCTGTCTTTTTTACACTTACACCAACTTTAGTGCAATTTTTTCCTGTTTATTTGGTAGACTTCAGACCTATTTGGATGACAATTAATTTTATCTGGAATCAGGTTTCTTACCTGAAACTAATATACTATGAATACTATAATTTTCTTCCTTGTTTGGCGTATGTCTTCTATTATGTATGATAGTATTAAAATATTTAACATCTGTGCACATATCTTAAATTACATATGATATTATTAAAAACTTGAAATAATTAACATTTCCGATTATTTTTAACTATTTTTAGCTATTTATGTCTAGGAACATGTGGTTTTCAACAAATTACTTTGAGCAGATAGTTTTTAACAAACATATACATGTATACAAAACCGCCTACCTATCCATCTTATATGATGTTATAATGGACAGTATCAAACAACGAATGGTTCATTAAAGGATTTAACCTTATCGAAACAGTAAATTAAGGCCCTTAACTCATTCTAAATTGATTTTGGGCTTTGTTGGCAAATTCATGGACAAGGAGACATTTCTATCTTGCTTCCTTGGTCAGTTGTGTATTTTTTTCACATAGATTTTAAAATATTTCAATTCCATCCAATTTCTAGCACCTCACTAACATGGCTTTCCAACTGAGCTAGGTTACATAGATGACATATTCATAGGGGCATAATATGAATACAAGTGTGAAAAATGTCAATCTCAAAACTAGTTTGCTTGACCATTATAAAAGGTTGAGGTGGGATTTACAAGGGTTTCATGAATATATATATATATATATATATATATATATATATATATATATATATATATATATATATATATATATATAAAGTTTCATGAGTTGTCTCTTGAGGCACCATGGGTCAACATTTGCATGTTACATAAATTCATTCTTAGTTAGGCCCCTATTTTGGAGCCAAATATGTTCTGTATAATCTTAGATCTTGGCATATTTTTTATTTTAGTAAATAGCTGTTGTGGTAATTTTTTACCAGTTAAAAAAGGAAAATTACAATTTTAAAAAATTAACCCAGGTAACCCAAGCCAACAGTTAGTTGGAACTTTCATTTAAGAACATAGAGGTAAAAACTCAAATAGAGACTTTTGTAGTTTACCCATAAAAAGAAAAGGGAGGGCAAAAAGGTTATAATGATCATTGGTCACATTTGCCTCGAAAACAAAGTATAATATTGTCAAAAAAAAAACAAAGTATAATAATACTAAAAGTCCAATTGCTAAAAATGCAAAAATTTATAGCTAGGTTGGCCCCAGAAGTTCAGAAAATGTGTGTTCTTATTGTGTCCCCATCTCTCTCTTTTCCCCATCTCTCTCATTTCCCACTTCAGGAATTTCCAAGTAGCAAGAAGATTCCACCTAGGGGGAGAGAGAACTTCTTGATAGATAATGAGAAACAGCTGAGAGAGAGACTTTTATACTTATAGAGAGAGAGAGGGGCCCTTTTGTTGTTACTGAGAAACGGATGAGTGACCCAAAGAAAAAAGAGAGAGAGAGGAGAAATTATTTATGGATATTTAAAAATTGATCGATAAAAAACAAAAAGGATGGTATACAATGAGTCCATTTTCTTTTGATATAAGGTGGTCATAATTATATAATATTATTGGATGTAAAGTTTGATAGCGTGTCATAAAGTTTGAAAAAAAAAATTTTGAAATTTGAGCTTGATCAATGGATTATCGGATGTAAAGTTTGATAGCGTGTCATAAAGTTTAAAAAAAAAAAATTTAAAATTTGAGCGTGATCAATGGAATAATTGCATGACCCAATTTCACATCCAATGACATCCAATGGTCAATGGAATAATTGCATGACCCAATTTCACATCCAATGGTCAAAATTAAGTTATCACCTTACACCAAAAGTAAATGATCTCGTACTATACTTTCACAAAACAAAAAAAAAACCCCAAATAAATGAGATGTTGAGAAAGAAGTGGGTCACCCATAAGGGAGAGAGAGAACCCAATAGAAAAACAACTGATTCACCCAAGAGAGAGAGAGCAAACCCCATTTAGAGAGACTGAGAAACAAGTCACTAGTCCCAAACAAAAGAGTGAGATTGTGAACTGGCCCCAAAAGAATAGAAGAAAAATCAGAAAACCCCATTAAGAGAAAGAACTCCCCATATAAAACATGGAGAAAGAGAGAGAGAGAGAGAGATCATAAAATTCTCATTTCTGATTCTTAAGAACATAAAATTAGAAGGCTGACCATGCACCCGTATAAAGGGAGATCTGAGTGTAATGGAGACCCATTTCACTGTCTCTCTCTCTATCTATCTTTGAGTGTAATGGAGACCAACTTCACTACGTCTCTCTCTCTCATTAATTACCTTATCACTGTCATGAATCTCCATATATATGCCTCTTCTGTAATTTCCCTTCTTCATTGCAAACAACAATCCTCTTCAGAACACCTTTCCCCTCTTACAAGTAAATATGCAACTTAAAGACACAGGAATTGACCCAGGTAAAAATAAACCCATAATCAGAGTTTTTGACTCGGTTATTAGTGTTTATGAAGTTTCTCACGTGATTCTCCCATGCTTAATATACCTCGAAATTAATGGAGCCACTTTGTTTTTTCCACCATGCTTGTCCAAAACTTGAAGAAATCAATTACAAATAATAATATAATCATAATCATACTACAAAGTATCATTATTGCTGGTTATGTTAGAAACTTAGAATTCTTAATCTTATTTCTTTTGGAGTGTTAACTTTTTGAATTATTTATGTTATTATTACATGTTTTCTCTTGCACTTCACGTTTCTTCCTCATTTACAGTCAGCTCAAGATTCAAAGGCAACATTCACGAAAATAAAAATAATAATAATAAATATAAAAGCCCACCCAGGAATGGACTCACAATATTTCATTTCCCAGAGTTTCAAAACTCCACCTTTGGTACTTCACCGAGTCCACTCAGAGTCACCTGAGTAACTCGGTCTCAATGCCTTGGGGATCTGAGTTGACATAATTGGCTTGTTAAACAGACTTCAAAACACATCAAAATCTGAATGATGTATGCGTATATTTTTATATAATTTTTGATTTTTTTTCATAATGATTTGTAGTTCTTTTTTTTTTTTTGTGAATTGCTTCTAGCTAATTTTTCTTTTTTAAAAGCCATCTTCTGTATACTTTTTCCATCTTTTTGTGGACTTTCAATGATATTTATAGCTTCCAATTTTAAACGTTTTGAACAATTTTTTGTATTTTTGGCAATTTCTGTGCTTTTTCAGGCTTGTGTAGGACTCGAGACTCGCCCCATTTACTCTACTCAGGGAGGGTCATGTCACAAGCCTGAGCCTATTTTTCTAACATTAATTCATTGCCATTCGATTCCTACAGCTGAACTACCCAAAAACAAACTCAAATAGATTATCATCAGGTTTACCATGGAGAGAGAGAGAGTTAAATTGTTTGTCATGAGATCAATACATATGCAGATCTAATTATAATCAAAGGGCTGGAAAAAACCTGAGGATTATAACAAGAAAAAAATAAAGCAAGAAAAGAGAGTAAGCAAATAGAAACAAATAGGCTTTTCTTATTGTTGTTACTTATTGAGAGAGAAGGAATGGCCTTTTGTGAGAGAAATGCCGTTTGATTTCCTGGGAAAAAGTAAAGGAATGATATAAAAAGGGATTTGAAGGAAGAGGGATTTAGTTTGAGAGAGCATAAACAAGTTCAAAAAAATAAGAAATAAGAAATAGGAAATAAAAATATAATCCTCATTTTTTATAAAAGCAGACATATTTATTTGTGAAGGAGACCCCTTTTTATTATCATGGGAACCGCGTGGTAGTGGTGGGTGGAAGTTAGTTCATTCCAACGTATGATAAGCCACTTTTATGACTCAAACGTAGGGGTGGCAATGGATAGGGACCCGACCAGGAGGGGAAGGGTAGGCCCAATCTGGGTCTGGGTATCCAAAAATTGGACTTGGCAAGTCGGGTTCGAGTCTAAATCTTGCACCCAACCACTAGTCGGGTCAGGGTTCGATCGTGTCTCGGTCCAAAAATATTCTTTGGGTCCCAATATATGAAAAATATTTAAATATAATTAAATACATATTTTTTTTTGGGTCGGATCTAGGTCCGGCCGGACCCGATCTGACTCAACCGATTGCCACCGTTACTCAATCGTGTGGGGTTAAAATAACTGGAGAGAGTGCATATGAGAGAAAGGGAATTAAATTAAATTTCAAATTCATGTATGGACTGGAAAAAACTTATGGTATTATTACATGGTCCACATTTTCATTTATATTATACTGGATCTAGTTTTTTGTTTTCTTTATTTTATTTCGCCCCAGTTTAAAAGTACTATCTTAGAACCAAATTTTTCCAAAATTTTCAAATTTGTTTTTTAGTAGGGCTTTCATATTATGCAGATAAAAAATTACATTTACAAAAGTTGTATTTTCAAACTGCACAAAAAAAAAACCAAAGGAAATAACAAGTTTAGAAGCCCCAACTTTGAACCAACACATACACGCAAAAAATGTAAAGTATGGAGGGGTTAGAAGATATGTAAAACCTTCCATCCGCTAAGTGTTCTATTTTTTAAATTGTAGTAAATGCTTCCAAAAGTAACAACTCCCAATCATTCCATAATTTAAAAAGTATTCAATGGATCAGTCCAAAGGGCCGTTTGGATACCTGGAAATATATTGTCTATGAAATATATTACGGGCGTAATACATTACCTGCAAATGGATTGTCTTTGGGTAGTATTTAAATGCACCTTGAGAAATACATTGCTACTGTTGGGCTATGTCTGGAAGTAATATGAGAAATGCATTATCATCCAAATATAAAAAATATGGTTATATTTGACTAAAATGATTAGACTTTGGTTTCAACATGATAAGTCATTGGAATAATATAATTGGAATAACATGATTTTATTGTAATAAGTCTTATTTTAATTTATTTGCTATAGAAATCTATCAAATGTCTCTCTATAAATAATTTCAAATAAGCAATAAATTTATGATACCAAAATCAAAATATTTATGTTACAAGTTAAAAAATGAGAAGAAGTTTGATTAGTAAACTACAAAGTTTGGTAATTGCCGTGGAAAATTTTGAAGCATTGAAAGAGATTAAAAATGTGCTTTATTTCAATTGATTTTTTACTAATATCTTATGGGGATTATGTTGTGTGAAATTTTTTATTAGGATTGTGTTATGTAATTTCTCATCGATTACCAATTATTATTTTTATTATTTATGTTTTTACACGATAACTGATAGCGGGTTACAACCCAAATTGGGGATAGAGGGATGTAGAATTTTTTTTATTATGATTGCAGTAGAAAATTATCCCCTCATCAAGTTCTACAACTGTCCAAATTAATTTAGATTTCTTCTTACATTCACCTACCAATTATTAAAATTGGGGATAAAGGATGTAGAAATTTTTTATTATGATTGCAGTAGAAAATTGTCCCTCATCAAGTTCTACAGCTGTTTAAATCAATTTCGATTCGCCTTTTAGATTTCCCCTTTCACTTGCCAATTATTAAATTTTTTTGTTTTCATATGAGAGTGAGATGAGGGCTACAACCGAAATTGGAGATAAAGGGATATAAAAATTTTTTATTATGATTGCACTAGAAAATTGTCCTTGTATACATGTTCAAATCAATTTAGATTCCCTTTTCATATCCCTTACTTTCACTTTCTATTTACTTTAATAATTATAAGGTATAACATATCCTTGAGAGAGGGAAATATTTTTTTAAGCGGGATAGAGGAGGGAGATGCATAATAAATATTTACAAAAGATTACCCGTAAACCTCGTAATAGATTTTTCGCCTCTCATGAGCGTAATGGATTTCGTAATTTTTTGAAAATCTCATATAATCTCAGATAATGTTTTTTCATTTTCTTACTATTAAATGTAACCAAACAATATAAATGACATATTTCCTTGTAAATCAAGTAATATATTTTCACGTATCCAAACGGCTCCCAAAGATAGAAATTTTACCCAATCCATACTTACTTAGGCAATTTTTATACATAGAACATTCTTTTTTAAGTTTTGTTTTAAGTTAATCCTTTTGAAAGAAGCGCACATTTTAAAATTAAAAGACCTGCATAATATGATTGAAATATGGATTGTGCAGTAATATCACATCTTTTTTTCTGGTCCATATGTAAAATTTTCAAAATTCTATAAAGCGAATGTCACATGTCAGTGTTCGATTACATGAACCACCCTCGGAACCCAGACATGGGCTGAGTCGGGGTAACCCGAAATTGGTCCAGGTTGCTCGCCCTAGTCAAGTAGGTACCGGCTAGGCAAAAGAAGTGTTAAATTTTTTTAAAAAAAAAAACTCCAAAAATTGTAGGAAATATAGGTTTAGATTTTGAAAAATCAATTTGTGACTAAGGATATTTTTTGAAATAATCCAATATATATATGTAAAACAAGTATTCATAGCCAAAATACTTTTCAATATTTTGCCAAAATGACAGAATGCATAAAAAAAATATGTTACAAATAAATATTTTATTTTACAATTTTTTGAATTTTTTTTTTTAAGATCCCTAAGTTGAACACCCATCTCGGGGTACTCGGGCTTGCCCGAATTTCTCAGGTGAGTCCGGGAGGGCTCACTTGATTAGTCGAACTCACTCACATATTAACTATATTGTAAGTATACAATGGCACCATTATCTTTGGCAGTATGTTAAAACTTTGAGTAGGGTGTTAATTGTCAAATCAGTAAAAATGATAATGGAAAAATGTAAATTGGTGGAAACTAAGCCATCCTAGAGCACATAACCTAGATCACCCATCACCTTATTCTTAAGTACATAGATCTGCATGGGGTGATTTTGACCTGGATCGTCATTTTCTAAAACCCTAATTTTTGTTATAAATAGGTCACAATCTTCTAATCACGAGAAATAAAATCAATAAAACTTTGTTAGACTTTGTGCAATAAGTGACCCACCTTGTCTAAGTGATTTTACATAGACAGCTTTGTGTACAGTGTGGTTAACAAATATATTGTGTTTAGTCTTGTATTGTACCCTTGAATTTTACTTTTGGGCACCCTAGCTATTCCTGAAATGACTAAAACTCCCTTCCACCTTTATCTCGGGTAGGGGTGGGAATTGGGTGGGGTTGACATATCAACCCGATGGGTCAACTCGACCGGATCTAGGTATGAACTAGAGTTTGGACCTTAGACTCGGGTTTGGCTCCATTTGCCCTTAACCCAACCTGCTTTGAATACCATGGGCAGTGGGATAAAGGTTGGGGTGGTGGTGGGAGCGCCCCCACATTCTAGTTACCACATTGGGGTTTTCATTCTCACTAGCATATTAAAAAAACTAACTACCCGACTATATGAAAAAATGGATAAAAAATATATATATGGGCAGTATCCTCCTACTATCTTATTGCTTGAATATTGCGTTTAGCATCCACCCACAGTTCTGGGTGATGAATGGTGGAGATAAATTGTTCCTTGTTTCGAATGGAAAATGAGATAAAAAATGTGTGGTCATGAGATGGAACTGTTACAAATGGGTAGAATGTTAAATAATTCATCTCTTACGTTAGTAAATTTCTCTTAATAGTAATTAACTTACTCTTGATGAATACTTTTGAAATGTGTTTGCTCCGCTCCATTCCTCAACCACATTTAGTCAGAACAAATAAAAATCTTATTTCCCCTTGGTTGATTAGTTCTTTAATTAAAGTAAACAGGAGTTACTGAAGGTCAAAACTAATGGTTCCTTTGGATGGACTGTTTATTAATGAACAATTGTGTTATGTACTCGTCCCATTCATGAGTAAACATAAGTAATGTTTGGTAACCTTTGCTATCCATGTGTAAGGGTCATATTTGTTTATTGTAAAAACGCCACAAAACAATAACCAACCCCCAACCTTTAAAAAACAACCCTAGAAAAGCACGTGTTTGTGAATTCATGAATAAACTACAAGACCATCTTAGTTGTTGGTCAATTTTAGACTTTTTAGTCCCATACCCTTTTTTATAATACCTAAAATTTAAAACGCCGATAATTTACCACCGCGATCATGAATTTTAAAAAAAAGAAGAGGATTTTAAGCTTCGTCTTCAGATCATGTTGGTATAATTATTTTAATTCAATTTAAATAAATCATTTGAATGTTTATTTTAGTTCAATTTAAATGAATTATTTTCATGTTTATTTTAGTTCAATTTAAATAAATTATTTGCATACTTAAATTTTAGATTCATAATCATGAAGGTTCAAATTATTGTCCTGTGAAATTTTGGACCTAAAATCTAATTTTTGAAAATGGAGGTATAGTGTAGGGTTGGGTGCATCAGTTGGCAAATCAGTTTATATGTGTCCCCTCTCAAATCCGTCGCAGAGATAAATTTAGGATAAAAAAATTTCGAATGTCGATAATATTGACCGTCATGATCATAAATCATTATCATCATCATAGCCCTTTCCCAATTAATTGAGGTTGGTTGTACGAATCTTGGCTCGCCTTTCTGCTCTATCAAAAGCTAGACCCTTAGTGAGACCATAAGTCACCATATCTTTTCGGACTACTTTTAAACATGTGTTTTTTTACCCTACTCTTGCCTTTTTTAGTCATTATACTTGAACTAACTCGCACCTCGTAACAAGTGTTGTATTTGATCGGCGCCACACATGGCTAAGCTACCTAAGTCTAATTTATTTCATTTTATCGCCTATTGGTGCCGCACCTAAATTATCCCGAATGAATTCATTTTGAATTCTATTCTTTCTTGTTTGCTAATCATCCATCTTAACATCATCATCTCCGCTACACTCATTCTATAGGTATATTATTTTTTGTCCACCCAATATTCTGTCCTATAGAGCAAAACTAGTCTCACAAATGCCTTGTCTTTCAGCTTCATTGGTATGTAACAATCACATAAAAATCTAGGGTAAATATCTACTTTGCCCACCTAACTCTAATTCTGTATGTGACATCTTCTTCAATCTCTCAATTTTCTAGATTATCGAATCAAGATATTGAAATATAAAGAATAAATAAATTTATATATATAAGCATGATATGTTTTGTGCCTTTCTTCGGTGATGTTGATTTACTTCTCATAACTAAATCAACACCATCTTTTGAGTTAAAAAGCAAAAATGCACTCATGCGTCTAAGGTCTCGTAGGCTGGCTTATATGGGACATTGGGTTGGTCAGTTTTTATATATTTATATAATTTAAGCGAAATTTCTGGTTGGTGCTCTTCTTCCTTGGAGCTAACGGTCAGATGCACACGTGGGGCCGCCACTTCGGCACTCAAAATTTTGAATCTCAAGAAAATTAAAAACGTAAATTATTTTTTTTATCGTTTGTAAAACCCGCCCTTCCCGCGGTTTTCTCCGTAACTATTTTGGCGCCCGTTGATTTTAAAATTCCCCAAAATTCCCAAAATACCCCTGACCCTTCAAAAGTGTTCGCAGCTCAACGTCCAATGGTCAACACTCGCGAAATCGCCCCTGATATTTTCGTAATTACGAATATAACCTGACCCCCATCAAGTCACTAGTTGAAATTTGGTACAATTTACAAACTACTGAGAAAATTTAAATGAAAAGCAAAAGTGGCGATTTATTTGATCTAAGTTAGGCTCAAAACCATCACTAATATGCTAAAAACACATTTGAAAACAAAGTTTTCAAATCTTATTCATGTCAAAATTGAGAAAATTAAAGCAAATTCCTTTTTTCAACTTTAAATAATTCATTATAGTTTATAGAATAAAAACCACTAAAGAAACAAAATATAATTTACAAAAAAATCATACGGGACATTATTCATTACATTTTATATCCATCAAAATTTTCAACCTCAAATAATTCGTTATAGCTTATAGAATAAAAACCACTGAAGAAAAAAAATATAATTTTAAAAAAATTCTAGAGGACATTAATCACTAAATTTTTCAACAAATAAATTAAGTTTATTTGTTCATCATTTGTATCATGGAAAATTTTTCTAAGTTAAAATCGTTTCCTGTGAAAAAAAAAGTATTTTCTTAACTTAACTTTTCCTTGTTCTCCAACCACAAATCCCACAACAAAAAGCAAGAAAAGAAAAAGCTTTTTTTGTCTTCATCTTTTCACCCAAAATTCTTTAAAAAAATTCATCCACATAACTCACCGCAAAGATAAAAGAAAAAAATGAAAGTATGCAAAAGGCAGGTGAGGAACAATTTCGAAATATACCTAAGAAACAAAGTCATATTCAAAACAGGCCGCTACCACCCATATAAAGCCGCAAACAAAAAGAAAAAACAATTGGCCAAAAGAGAGAGAGAGAGAGAAAAAAGAAGTAATTTTCATCATCAGATGCCATGCCTTCTTCTTCTTCCTCTGATCAGGTGAAGCCTCCTCTACCACTGAAACCCCCAAACCCTAGCCCTAATTCTTCCACCTCCATTCCAAACCCTAACCCCTCCCCCATTTCAAACCCCAACCCTAGTCCCACTACCATCTCAAGCCCTAACCGTCATCCTAGATCTACGGCTCCTCAATCTCCAAACCCCATTCGTCCTCCTCCTCATTCTCTGCAGTCTTCATTAACCAGAGCTCTCTCACCAAAAACACTAGAAACCCACCCATCTCATTCTCTTCAATACCAGCCCAAGCCCTATAGGGTTCTTCCAAGGTCACTCAAGGCCGCCTCCGAGCAAGGAGGCGTGGTCTTCAGGCCGTCGGCCATGGCTCTGCAACCGCCTATTAGGGCTTATACTCCTCCCTTTGGGGTTGGAGGAGCTCAGCCTGGCTCAACAGTGCCTCATGCCCTGGGTCCTAGATTGGTTGGTGTGGGTTTGGGGGGTCAGTTGAGGACCTCATCAGTTTCTGGACCAAAGGTTAGTTCTTGAAGGGATTAATGTTTTCTACTGTGGTGGAATTATTTGATTTTGGCATGGTTTTTTGGAGTGAAATTTCTTTCTCTAATGTATATGAGATTCTCAATCTTGATCTTGGTATGGTTTTTGAGTTGCTCTTACATTTTGTGATACGCTTCGTTTTTTTATTTTGGTGGAGTTTTGGGGGGGTTGGCTTATTTTCTTTTTATTTTTTGTATGAAATTCTTATTTACTTTTTGTTATGGAATTGGAGTTGTTATTTGGTTTTCTTATACAGTTAGTCTTTAATTTTGTGTGAATTGTGAAGTTTGTATCTATCTTTGCATGAAATTGATATTTGATTTTTGTAATAAATAACCCTAGAAACCCACCTATATCAGTCTCTCCAATACCAGGTCAAGTCCTTTATATGGTTCTTCCAAGATTGGATAGGGGTTCATCTGAGAAAGGAAACGTGGTTTTCAGAGCATTGGCCATGTTCTCTGCAGCCACATTTCAGGGCTCATATTTCTGCCTTTGGTGTTGGAGGAGCACAGCCTGGTTCAGTTATGGCTAATTGATGCAGGGAGTAAATAATAACCAAATAAAATAAAAGAAGGTCAAACTCTTTACTCAATTACCAAGAGTCTCTCTTTACAAAGAGGGCGTATTTTCCTTTAAATACAACTAATGAAATAATAAATAAAATAAAACAAACCCACAAATCGCTCTTTCTTTTCTACCTACTTTTTCTATTTTTTTCTCACCTCAATCCCAACCACGTTTTTTCCTATCTCTATCCCTCTTTCCTTCTCCAGTAAACCTCCCTAAAATCTCTATGAAATAATATCTCCTTAGATTTAGGAAATATCAACATGGCTCCCTCCTTATCTTCACTCACTGCCTCCTCCCATATCTTCCTATTTCTCTTTCTATCTAAAAGATAACTCCTACTATGAATCCCATGTTCCTAACTACATGATAAGCTTCCATAAAACAAAACAAGTAACCTAAATTTCAAATTAAATATCCTTTATACCACTTCAAAGCTCTAACAAAAAAATATACAAAAATAACCCTAAAAATCAACTAAAACCTAAATTTTACCAAATCTAAAATCAATAAAACATTGTATCACCATTGTACAAAAAAACAGACTGCCCAGCTCCTAGGCGGCCGCCTAAGCAGTCCAGACGGCTTGGGCTTATCGCCCAAGCCTAGGCAGCCAAACTAGGCGGTGGTCCCTCGGTGGCCGTTTAGGCAGATATGGAACTCGCTTAGGCAGCTGGCTGCCCAGGGCCTGCACCCTGCCTAGAGGCGGAAAGTACTTTTTTTTTTTTTTTTCGTTTTTTAAAGATATAAAAGTTTAGAATTATGGGTTAAGTTCATTTGAAACCTAAACCCACAATAACCCCTTTTAGAAACAAAGAAACCTCCAAAAAACTACATTTCTTTGGATTAAATCATCGAAGTGTTTCTCAAAGTTTGGAGTTCTAGCAACCAAAGTAAGTGCATTTTTTAGATTGCTTTTTTTATTTTGAGATGTTTTCTTCAGGAGTTAGTCGGATTGGAGATTCTGGTTGGAAATATAGATACAACCCGAATCCAAATGATAAAAATTGAGTTAGATGCAATTTTTGTAAAAAAATTACAAAAGGAGGCATAAACCGGTTTAAGAAACATCTTACTGGTATAAAAGGGGATGTTGCCCCTTGTAAAAATGTTCTTGAAGCTATCAGAGAGGAGATTAAGCAATTTATAAGTTATGTAAACAAAAACAAGAACAAAATCCTTGTCATAGATCAATTTCTATTTCTGCTTCTTCTAGAAGAAGTGATTCGGGTTGGAAGTATGGTACAACCCAAAACCAAATGATAAAAATTGTATAAGACGTAGTTTTTGTGAAAAAGATACCAATGGGGGTATTAGCCGATTCAAAAAACACCTTGCTAGTGTTAGAGGTAATGTTTCTTCTTTTACCAAGGTTCTTGAAGCAGTTCGGGATGAGATTAGACATTTTCTGAATTTTGAAGAACAAAAAAAAGATGAAAATAAGCCTTGTTCTATGGAAGTATATTATCCAGGTTCTAATCGGAGTGGTGATCCGGGTTGGACGTAGGTTATAACTCGAATCCAAGTGATAAAAATCGTATTAAATATAATTATTGTATAAAAGATACTAATGGGGGCATTTACTGATTTAAAAAACACCTTACTGGTATTAAGGGTGATGTTGGCCCATGTAAAAATATTTTTGAGGCTATTAAGGAGGAAATTATACAATATTTGAGTTCAGAGAAGCACAAAGAAAAGGGTAGAGCAGCCAAGACTCTTAGGACCTCATCTGCACAGACTGCACATACTAGTAATAGGAAGGCAGAAGAAGAGGAGGAGGAAGATGTAGATTCAGAAGAAACAGAGGAGGATGAGCGTTATATTGAAGAGGAAGATGACTCTGATGATGATGGCCTCGACTCTGATGCATATGATGAAGCTTGCCCTAATGATATTCCCTCTGATGATGATGATGATGACGACGACTGAAGATGTTTGCCTCTTGGTGTTGAGTGTTGAGTCTGTTGACTGTTGAGTCATGAGCGTTGACTTTTGTTAGACTATATATTTTCTAAATTTCTGTATATTTCTGTTGTGTTGAGTGTTGACTTTTATACCCTACATTTGTATGGTCTTACAATTTACTTTTTTAACAATATGGATTATCAAAATTCTCTTCTTGACATCTTTTTTTTTTTTTCTTTTCAACTTAGAATATGATATATTGGTAACTTGGTATGTTTTTTACTTTTTTTCAACTGGGTAGCTGCCCAGGTTTTGGGCGCCCACCTAGGTGTTGGGCGGCCTAGATCCCCCAGGTTGCCTAGGACCTGCCTAACGCTATTTGATACACTAGATAAGAGCCACCGTTTTGTTCTTCAAATTCTTCTAGAGAAGTACATTACCATTTATCTCTGGTACAAAGAGGCTATAGTTGGTCGTTGGATGACCATTTATCTCTAGTGCAAGGAGGCTATAGTTGGTCATTGGATATAAAGTCATGCAGCAATGTCTCGTTGAAGTCCAAAACAAAAATTTTGAACTTTGTGACACACCCAAGCTGTCCAATCATACATCCTACGGTTGTGGGTGATTGTAACCTCTTTATGCTAAAACAGCTGTTATTACAGGGTACAATTCTAGTTCTTTTACTTCTTTTTTGCTTTTCTTGATGTTTATTTGCTGCTAGAGTTAGAGATGGGTAAAAAAGGTTTGACTACATGCCCTTTGATTTTTTATGTTATAACATGTGAGGTTTGACAATATAAACTAATTTTTTTATCTTTATTTTTATTTTTTAAACTTGTGCTTGACTCAGGCGAGTTACTTGGACTTGCTCGAGTAACTCGCCTTGGCAAAGGTCCGAGTACCTTGGCCATGTCGATTTTCGGTACATTTATTACAATTGTTATTTGGTTTTGTGTGGATTGTCAAGTTTGCATCTATTTTTATGATGAAATTTTTGTTTGATTTTGTGATGAATATGAATAGTCTTCTTTTGATGTATATTCGTATTTTTTATGCATTGGTAGCTCTAGCTGCATTTTCTTAGTGAGAAAAAAAGAAAGCCTGGTATTTTTTGGTTAATCTTTTTTTTTTCCCCTGTGCTTTGGGTTTGACTTACTTGAGCTATCCTATGCAGTGTGACATTTGGATTGAAACCTTACCACATTTCTTGTTATGATTCACTCTGGTTCTGTTTCTTTCACTGAGGAAAGAAAGGGCCGTCGTTTTGTTAATTTTAGTATTTTAGTGCGTATTGTGTTTTAGATTACTGGTGTTTGGATGACCTAGGCGTTCTTATTATTTGAGATACTAGTCCTCAGCCCATGCCATTGTTTTGTGGAGATAGTGACACGAGATAGTGACACGACATACACTGAAACACTCTCTCTGTCTATTAGGACAAAATATAAAAATAAAAAATAAAAAATAAAATTGATGAGAAATTCAATTATTGCTACAAAAAAGTAAAATTGATTTTGTCATGAAATTTAATAAAATTCAGTAGTAGCTAAAATAATCCAATTCTGATGGTGGTTAATATGCTGATACTTGAGAACAGTAAATAGATTCCTTCATGGAACAATCAACTCTATGCATCAGTTGCTTTACAAAAATGTAGCAAACTCTCAGAGCAACCAGGACAACTCCTCATGGAATGGTTTTGTTTATTCCACTAATATTATTAGCTTAAAAAATATAAAAAATGCATTAAATATAAAAAATGCATTGGCTTCAATAAAAATACAAAAAGAAAGGAAACACTTGATATAACTTCAATTTTGTAACAAACCTCAGATGGAATCCCAGTCAGCTATGAGCCTGTTGTGCATATATCAGTGAAGAATTTCTATCAGACACCATAAAACAAAGCAAGGACGGATTGGATATAGCAAATTCTAGGTAAATGTCCCATAAATGAAGAGGATGTCTCTTGAAGTTTTATGTCCCACAACCTGGGTATTGACAGTTGTAACCAGTGAGCAATGGGTCATTTTCATTTACTGAAAGCAGGGTCCCTTATTGCGTGGGAAATTAGGTTGAATTTGAAAGTTCTTGGGTTTAATGAAGGTTCACATAAAATCGCTCAAGTATAGTCATTTAATTTTCACCCTCAGTTTATTGTGCAGCAACTGTGATTGTACAAGTTAGGTATTTGTCTGGAGGGATATTGTTGGGGATGTTGTTATTGCATATTTAGTCAATTTGTAAATGAAGAGTGCTTTGGGTGAAATAAGTGGCATCTTCAAATGGATTGGGTTCTGTAGTCTTGGAGCATCGCATACCAATTTTCAACCTCTCGTTGTGGGATTGAGTCTCACATTCAGTAAAATAATAGATGTAAAAGAAGCAACACTTTTAAGCTTCAAGAAATGTTAAAATAAGTCCTGAAGCTTGTTGTCTTTTGTAATTTGTGTTTTACGGGATATCCTTCTTATTTCATAATTACTAATCTCGTAATAAAGAGTGTTTTGGGTGAAACATGTGGTGTTTTTGTCATTATCCTCTGAAACAAATGATGCTTCATGAATAGCAAGAAATCATATTTACTACTATGGTATTTGCAATAATAGGGACATTTTGTATACTATGGTAGTAATTCTCGATAATCAGAAATTACCTACATCGTGGGCCCTTGAACCTATCAAGAAGCTATTGTGACGGCTTAGAATTTTTGATACTGGAGTTGCTAATGTTGAGAGGAGCCTTGAATAGAAGATACGGCCTTCAAGAAGCGCACATTAGTCTTCGTTTTTGTTTTTTGTTTTTTTTAGTTTTGTGCTTTTTTTTTTTGTTGTTTGTGTTTATAATTTTAAAATAACCGTTTGGTTTGCCTAACTTGGTCTCATGTGCAATTTTTATTATTGTCCTATATGTCACTTTCTAAATGGAATAAAATTCTTCCATATATTTCTCTATAATTTCTATATTTGAATTGAATGGGATATTTATGCTGTTTTGGTCTTGATTCTTGTATATGTGTTTGTACGTGCTTACATCTTGTTTTGATACTTGGATGCTCTTATGAATCTTGATCAATGTTGTATTTTTGCATGGAATTATGGATATATGCCCATATCTGATACACATCTTTTAGTGTCATGCATACTCACACATAATGTCTGTGATATACATCAGTGAACAAAAGCTCAAAAACTTGCCCGATTCAACTAGACTTTTCTAGCAGGCGAGCTTTACAAATAAAAACCCAGGGTGTATCAATGTATATTGTTATATACAGTTTTCTATGTTTAGTTGTGATGCTTATAAATAGTCATTTTAGTTTCTTCAAATTCTTCTGAGTTCACCATTTCACTTATCAAGTAGGTCACTGAGTTTGAGGTTTTGAACACTGATATATCCAATATGTAGTAAATTTAATCTGTTATTAAATATCATTCACTCAGTCGCGACTCACCTGAGTGACTTGGACCCAGCTGGTTAGCAGGTCTGGATGAAAAACACCGAAATTCAGGTGAGGGTCACCAATTCCCCAACCATCTGTTTTATTTCATTGAAACTCAGCTTGGGATCCTGGTGAGTCGATGCCCAATTCCGGGCTTGTGGTTACTGGTTTAAATTGACATTATGTTATTTAGTTTATTATTTTTAGTTATGGAAACAATCGAGGGCTTGTCTTTATGAGGGCCTTGAATTTCTAGGCAGCATTGGCCCCTTCGGTTTTGATGAGCCCCCCTTCTTTTGATTACGTAGCTTCAAGTCTCCATTGGGTCCTCCCTGGACTATTTCTGCGTCACTTTTGCTTGTCCCATCCATTGAATATTTTGATGGTTGATTTGCGGTTTATCAAACCACATTTCCTTGGGTCTTGGCTTCTTGTTGGCTCTCTGTTCTGCTTTGTTTTATTGGGTTGTTTACTCCTGGCCACTTTCTGTTGATTTCCTGTGCTTTTTGCTGATGAAATATTTTCATGTCATACATGACACATTTCAAATGACTATTGAAGTCCTCTCTCACAATTGCTTTTTGTTAACATACTCATTTTAATCTCTCACTATGTTTTAATTTGTTGCTGCAGATTCCCTTGTTCTCTTCCTCACCTTCTACTTGTGATTTTAAGAGGTATGATGACTTGAGACATTCTTTGGTTTCTTGTTTTCTTTCCATCATTATGTTTGTTTGCCACTTTGGAAAGAAGATGCTTCTCTTCCTATTGATCTGCGGGTTATGGGCGTGATTCTGATTTTTTAAACTCTTTTTGTAGGGAAAAATATGCTGACAATTCTGTTGCTGCAACAATAAATGATCGAAAAGTAAGTATTCTGGTTTTGCACCGGTGATCTTTAAATCATATTGTTCGTCTCATTCTGTGTGGATTTGTATACGTGGCTCTTACTTTAGATATTCTACTGATGTTTGTTTTATGATGGATATAAAATTTTTGATGTTTGAGCAAGTGGTTCTCATATATATTTACTAGCTTGCAGCTACAGATCTAAAATTCAATCAATTATCACATGCTTATTTGTCAAATGCTACTGTACATAAGATCCTGTGACACTGAAGGGGGATTTTGTCTAATGGTTTGGAAATTTTAAATTCCATAGGCCTGTACAGTGACGTCTTTTGATTAGTTTAACAGTTTTTTATTTTCACATTGGTGAATCTGGTGGGAAAGCTCATTCGATATTGTGTTTCCCTGAAGTAAATTAGTTTCCCTTATCTTCTGTCTGATTTATATTTTGACTTGAAACCTTTCTGATTTGGTTAGATATGTATTAGGTTTTTGTGCATTGGGAAGTCTACACCTTGCTTACTCCAACTCTCTTACCCATCTAGGCATTATCCACATACTAAACTTTTGGACACTGCATTACATGATCTATCATGTCCGGATATTAACCTTTGTAGAAAAATGATTTGGTAAATTATGAAGTTTGAGATTATAGCATTTATCTATACATGAAAGAATCAGAGTTTTAAAAAGCGGACCGCCTAGCGCTTAGGCGGCCGCGCATCTCCCAGGCCTAGGCGGCCAAGGGCGGTTCATCCTTGGACGGCCACCTAGGAGTTACAGAACCAGTCTAGCGATCGCACAGGGCCTGCGTCCTGCCCAAGGGCGGAAATCCATTTCGGAGGGGGCAAGTTTTGTCATTTTTCCTTTTTCTAAAGCCTAAAATTTAGGGTTTTAGGTTCATTTGAAACTTAAACCTTGTTTGAGCCAAATTTAAAGAGAGAAAACCACAAAAAATTAGATTGTGGTGAATTTTTCAAAATCGAAGGGTTACTCAAAGTTAACCAAAATTGATCAAAACATCACCCATTGGTAGTCTATTTACTTGTTGATGTATTGCAAAGTTATTAGGGGGTGTTTTAGAAGATTTTGAGCATTTAGAAACATCTTTGAGGTGAAAGTTTGAAGATTGAGCAATCAAACTCAGTTACTCAAAGTAAGTTATTTTTTTTATTACTTTAGCTTTTAGTAATTTGCATTATTTTTTAGATGTCTTCTTCAGGATCTAATAGGCATGGTGATCCCGGTTGGAAATACGCTTATAACCCAAATTCTAATGATAAAAATTGCACAAGATGCAATTTTTGCGAAAATGATACAAAAGGGGGCATAAACCGGTTTAAGAAACATCTTGCCGGTATTTGCCCCATATAAAAAGACTCCTGATGATGTTAAAGAGGAAATAAAGAATTTTATGAACTTGGTGAAAATGAAAAAAGATGAGAGATTTTCCTCTACAGCAGAGATTAGGTTTGAGGTTCGAGGCAATTTTGGTGATGATGATAGTGATGAGGAAAGGATTGGGGAGGGATGTCAAGAGGTTGAGCAATCCATTATTAGGGGGAAGGGGAAGGGAGTTGTAATTGCTTTTGGTTTTAGGAGTAAGAAGCCTCTGGTTAGAGGCCTTATGGATAGCTTCTTACCTCGGCCTAACCTTGAAGAGAAAACAAAAAAGCAAACCACCATTGAAAAGGCAGTGAATGCCACGAAGGAAGCTGTAGAACTTAAGAAAGATGCATATGCTCAGTATGAGGTTTCTCTTATGACTGATCCTTGGAGTGATAGGAAGAGAAGAAGTCAATTGTGAATTGTTCAGTAGGGACTGTTTTCTTGAGGTCTATTGATGCCTCTAATCATATCCATGATGCCCATTACATATTTGAAGTGATAGAGAAGGGAATCAAGGAGGTTGGGGAGCATCTTGTTGTACAGGTTGTAACAGACAATGCTGCTCCCAATGCTTTTACATCTAATTTGTTGCGCATAGCTTATCCTAGAATCTTTTGGACACCATGTGCAGCACATTGTATAAACCTCATGCTTGAGGCTCTTGACGGTTTAACCAAGATATCAGGTGCAGTGAAGAAGGCCAAGTATGTTACGAATTTCATTTATAGCCACCATATCACCTCAGCATGATGCATACCTTTACAAAGAAGAAAGAGATTGTGAGACTTGGGATCAAGAGATTTGCGACCTGATACTTATGCCTAGATAGCATACATTCGAGGAGAGTGCAGTTGAGGCAAATGTTTACCTCGGATGAGTGGAGAGCATGCAAGTGGTCTAAGGCTCAAGTTGGGAAGAAAGTGAGAGCTATTATACTTTCTAAGGTTTTTTAGCGAGGGGTGAAGGACACTCTTAAGGTATTTTTTCCTCTTATCAAAGTCCTTCGTATGGTTGATAGTGACAAGCTGTCTATGGGCTATATACATGATGCTATGGAGAATGTAAAAGAGAGATAGCCCAAAATTTCAATGATGAAAAAACCAGCTACAAGCCTGTTTGGGAGATTATTGATGATAAGTGGGATAAGCAACTACATCGGCCATTGCATGCAGCTAGTTATTTTTTTAACCCAGTTTTGTTTTATATTGACAAGGATATACAAACAAATGACACAATTATGGATGGATTTAATAAGTATGTAGAGGTGCTAGTCCATGATCTTGATATGCAGGACATCATATACGTTGATGAGCTGATAAATTACAAGTGCTCATTAAAGTCTTTTGGGAGTCCAATGGCGATGAGGCAAAGGACAAAAATTAATCCAGGTATTAAATATTATTATATTAATAATATTCTTAAGTTCATTTTCATCAAGTTCAACTGTTCAAGTAATCAAGTATTTCTATTATTTATTTATGATTTTTTTTAATTTCTTTGCAGCCCATTGGTGGAGCCAACATGGGCGTAGTTTTCCAAATTTACAGAAGTTGGCCATTCAGATCTTAAACCTAATCACTTCTTCATCCGGTTGTGAGGGCAATTGGAGTACTTTTGAAGGGGTAAGGCCATTAAGGTAATTTGTATAATTTTATAAATAATACATGAACTATAGATATTCGATTTTAATTAGTTCACTTTCATTTTATTTTGTTAAGTTCATACAAAGAAAAGGAACATGCTTGAATCAAAGAAGCTAAATGACCTTGTCTATGTCAAGTATAATCGATTTTTGAAGGACAGATTTGCTAAGAGAGATAATAGAGACCTCATCAGATAAAAAAATATGGACAATGCTATGGAGTGGTTAGTTGATGATGATGAGGTCCAGGGGTATGAAAGAGTGACATGGGACATGGTCATGGATGCTTCAGGGACATCAGCTGACCCTCCTAGGGCCACTAGAGCTTCTGCACAGAGAACAAGGGTGGAGGAAGAGAAGGAAGAAGAGGCAGATTTACAAGAGACGGAGGAAGACGAGTTGCAATATGTCGAGGAGGGTGACGACTCTGTCGACTTCGATGAATATGATGCCAATGCAGCTGACCCAAGATTTTTTGATGATGAATGAATGTTGATTGTTGAATAATTATTAAACTTTGTTACTTTGAAGTTTGAATTTTGAGTCTTTGATTGAAGTATTGTGTATTGAACATTTGAACTATTGAAGATTCTTTTGAGTCTTCAAGTATTACTTTCATAGTTTTATAATTTGGTTGGTTGACATATTTTAAGTTTTAATTGGATATGGATTATGGAGTATGAACCGACTCATGGATTATGGTTATGCTTATGGAATGTGTGCTAAATACTAGTATGTAGTATAATTTGAATATAACAGATAGTTTGATACTCAAATAATTGCAGAATCCTTATTTGGATTCAACTGGACTGCAGAATCCTTATTTGGATTCAACTGGGCCGCCTAGGTTCTGGGCACCTGCCTGAGAGCGCACCTAGGCATTGGGCGGCTTGGACCCCTCAATCCCCCTAGGACCCGCCTAGCGCTTTTTGAAACACTGCGAAGAACACATCAAATATTGTTTCAAAAAGTGGCCAGCCTAGTGCCTATGTGGGCCAGGGGGGAAAATGGCCCTCGTGGAGGGGCATTTTTGTCCTCCCCCCCCCTAAATAAGGGGGAAAGTGGATGGGTTTTAGTTTCCCATGTGACCTTAACCCCTTTTTTTACCTTTTTAATGTGAGAAAAACTTGAAAACAAATCACATTTCTCTCTGAAATCTTGAAAAACTTAAAAAAAACTTGGGCCGCCCAGAAATCTAAACGACAGCCTAGGAGCTGCACGACCAGGATGCTCCCGGCTGCCTAGGTGCTACCCAGCGTTTTTTTTTTAAATTGATATCAGATATTACAAATGGCAAAAGTACACACATTTTACCACTTTGTGAATACATATGGTTAGAGACTATTCTCCGATTCCCTTGGTTATATATATTCTAATAATGATTTATGCTGATTGTAATGTACCTTAATTTGCACATCATTTTCATATCTTTTGTATAAGTGACGTCTATGTACAAAAATAATGGATTTTGAAAATTCAGTCAACATTCTAAGTTGGCTAGAATTCCAATTTTCAGCAAGCTTGCTATCCGTGCTTCAATATATCACTTTTCATGGTGCGTATTGCATGGTTTCCAAAACTATATAAGCTGTTGATTTTGAGAGTCTTCAGCATAAATGTGCATATTTTATAATCAGGACAGGCAATTTATTCTAGTGTACGGACTGCAATTTGCACTTCTGTATGCAGAGTACTATGAGAATGATGTAAAGTAAAATTTGTATACATGTGACGTTCCATTTCCTCCAAAGGGACATAATTACATCGTGCTTGTACATATTTAAAATCGGTTTCTTCTTTCTGAAATGCCATGACTAAACAACGCAAAATAACTTTATCACCATGTTTAATAGCTTCTAACAAATTGTCCTTTCAGGTGAGAATAGCTGATGGTGGGTTCAATTCTCTATATGCTCTCTGTCGTTCATGGGTGCGGAATGGCATGCTTCAAGAGAACCAAGTACGCCCCTTCCTTTACCTTCATTTGTCGGAATTCGTTAGTGGCTCATCTGGTGGTCTCTTTTAGTTTCATATGTTGTGATTCTATGTAGCCTTTCTGTATTTCTTTTCACTGTTTAACATTGGGAAGGATCCCATAAACCAAAAAAGAAAAGGCTTAACGATAAAGCATGACCCCTCATCTAGAAGGGTTGGATTACGAATTTTGATTATAGTTGCTGGTGTTGGTGTCTCTGATTGTTAGTATCCATTATTTTATATGCTTTTACTGCACTATGTTGGTTATTCTCTTCTCAACCAGTCTGTTGTGCATCATGCTATATTTTTACAGAATCCCATAATTCAATAGACAAAGGAAAACACCAATTCATTAGGTCATCATCTTCCAATCAATCAATGGATGGTGATGGAGAGAGTGAGACCCACGATGAGGTCATATTCTGTTCCATAGATGTGGGAGCTAGGTTGAGGGGTGACAATCCCCTTTTGGAATCCAACCCTGACAATCCTGGAGCTTGCTCCTCCCATCAAAGGAGCTTGATCCCTGACTAGAAGGGATCTTGATTGCTTTGGAAGGGGATTGCGACCCCACTGAATTTGGAGCACGATCATGCTCTAAATGGATCTCAATCCTAGGAGACGTTTCAAAAGTTTTTAAAATTTGAACCTGATGTCTTTGATTTTGTGATTTTTTTTTTTTGCTTTTTGTCAAATTTTCAGTCAAGGGCTCCTTGTAGACAATTTTTGTTTTCTATTTAAATGGTCATATGTTTTGTCAAAGCGGCCGAAAACTGGAGAACTGATTTGGAATTGCCCAAGTCTGCTGGGACCTGTGGGGACTCCCTAGTCCCGGATAGTCCCAAAAGGGAAATTACCAAGGTTGTCCAGAACCTGGTGGTTCTCACTGTAGTGAATCACCCTGTCTCATCCTGTTAGGGACTCCAACGACTTCTAAGTTAGTTCTTATCATGGTTTATTTTTATGGGACTTTCATATAATAGACTCTTCATTGGGTGTGTGTGTGTAAATAATGCTGACAAGTGGATTACATATTACTCAATTTTTAAACCGCTTTAAAAAATAAAATAATGAAAGTATTCACCAAGCAATCCAAAATACTTTTTTTTAATATATCAAGCTGTTCTTAGGCCTGTTACCAAAACAATGCTCCCAGGCGCTCCCAACCATGTGTTGATCCCAGGCTCCCCTGTGGCTCTTGCACCTGCTTCCGGTCCCAACAGCTATGTTCTAATTTTGGTGGGGCTCTAGGTCTCTCCATTGCCGTCGTTTCTTGACCTCAGTGGACTATGAGCATACTACAGTCCACTGGATTACTATTCCCATATAATTGTATGCTTTCTGATTTTATGTCTATTGCTTCTGATCATCACCCACTTGATTCTCACAGCACCATCTGGGGGAAAATGTAAATATACGCACTCTTCCTGGGCCTGCAGCTCTTGCTGACTGCAGCGTGTTGAAAAGTAAAAGTGGTGAGGTTGAAGATGATGAAACTTCGAGCAATAATGAGGTCAGTTTCTTTAGTAACTTACGAATCATCTAAGCGATTTCCCCCTTTTGTGTCCTTAACTACTGTTAGTTGGGGAAGCAAGGGTATAAATTTTGAAGTCGTTTGGAAATTTTGGCTTGCACTTATGGGAAAACTGTACCTCATCCTATGAGCTACAGAAAAACCATGGTCATTGGTTCATCTTAATCCATTGAAATGATGGGCAGTGATGGAGAGTGTCCAAAACAGGACTTGACTCCAAGGGGTGAGTTCTGCCCCCTATCACCATCCATCATCTGAACGGACATGAAGTCTCAATTGACCACAGATTTTTATAATCTTTTGGATAATAGCATATACTTGTCAAAAAATTGTGAAGGACTGTAGAATGCTTTTTCTTGGATGGGTAAGTGACCCTTCAATTGGGATTGCTGCTCAGTTGAACATTTCCTATGCACCAATTTCATGCTTGCATAGCAACATGTGAATGCATGCATTTTTTGAGATTTACTTTTGCTTTTTTTTTTTGTTCAGGAAGAGGATTCAGCAGAGCATTTAAATGCACGTGATCTACTTATGCAACACATAAAGCATGCTAAAAGGGTTCGTATAAGGTATGGTTTGAAATGTTCATTTGCCTACTTTCAAGGAAAATGTTCATTTGTCTATGGAAAAATTGTATTCCTTTCAAATGGTCCATTGAAATGGTGGACCATGATGGAGAGGGAGGATGTACATTTCCATGCCAATAGACAGTTCATTTCCCTATGAATATATTGTTTCCATATTCCATCAGGTTACAATATCCTTTTCTGTCCACACTTTTTAACTTCTCTATGTTTGGTGTTTTGCCAGATTGAAGGAAGAGAGACTACGAAGAATCAAGCGTTTTAATCAAAGGCTTAGGCTCCTGCTCCCCCCTCCTCCCCCTGATCAGAACAAAACTATCCACCAGCCGGAATCTGATATAGAACTTGCCAGAATCTGACCCACAATTAATGCATTGGGCTCTTTGCTGCCCACTAAAGCTTGATGGATATCTTCGCCCCATTCAAAAAGCTTTCAAGCTTTCGCAACAAAGGGTACAGGAAAATCAAAGTTATGACAATCATGCGTACATATTCTAATATGAAGATGAGAGTAGGTTGGCCTGCATATGTTGATAAGGTCTATTCAGGGTAGAAAGAGTGGGTAGATGAGAGAAGGGGCTTGAAAATGGGTGTCAAGGATGATGTTACAGGTTTAATGCTGTAAATTTAGAGAGAGAAGGGGAATGGTGGATTGTGTTTTCAGTTTTCTCATGTGGGCGAGAATGTCACAGCCCAGTCTTTCATCTGTATGTGATGCGAGAAGAAAATTGATGGAGGGGAAATAATTCTAATAATAACGTGAATAGAGATTTTTCTTGGTTGAATTTGTATGGTTGCACTAAACCTTGGAGTAAAGGCAATTCAATGGATGGTTCAGATTTTATACGTTGGCAATTCATTCTCCTTATCTTGTTTCTTTTGAAATACTCTTGTATTGTCTCCTAGACCAATGATTCAGTATACACCGATCAAAGGTGTGGTGGGAAATCTCCAATTATCAGAGAAGACTAAAAGGAAAAGAGATGTAATCAAAGAGGTTATGTGGAATACTGAATTATAGACAAGATTCTGGTGTACCTGAGGATTCATGGATGTATACATCTGCTCTAGTTTGTTAAGGGACGGACTTGAGGACTCAAAACACATCAAATCTTTGCAAATTCATTTGGCACTAAAAAATCGGTTGAATTTGGGGCTCCAATAATAGTGCAGATTTGATGATATAATCTGATGATCTTGGAAGAGGTGAAATGGAGTTTTTGTGACTATTTCATGCCTAAATTTGTTTGTTCATTTTATTTTTCAAATTCATGATCGTGAAAATTGAGATGACCAATTTGTAGTATTTTGGATCATGAATTGACCTCAGATTGATTTTGAAAGTACGAACTCATGTATGTTTGATTCATACTAACCTCATCCTTAAATTATTGTTTTAGTCGTTTTTTTTTTATTTTTGGTTAAAACAAATTAAAATTGCTAAAGAGTGATAACCTTTATAGTGTACAAGTACTCCCCATTATTTTTTCGATCTAAAATTTTGACAAAGGGTTTGTCGGTCCACACTTTATAAATGATAAAAGCATGTTTCTTCTAAAATGAAAAAATTATACAATACGCTTCAGAGCCTCACTAAAAACTGTAGTTTTGGTGCTGAAATTTTTCAAAATGATAATCTCTTTGTTACCAATTATGGATCTGAAAGATAGACTTCAAGCCCAAAATTAATTCATCGTCTATTACATCACCTTGAATGTGTATTGTTAAGTGTTTACAAAAACTGCCAGATCTACAAAATTTTTAGATCTTCAAATTTCATATGCTGTGATAAATATTTCTAACATTGGAACTGCAATTTTCTTTAGGTGCAAACTGATATTTTATCAAAAACCGTAGGCTTTACTTATGAAAACCTTATAATTTATCAGGCTTTACTTATGAAAACCAAAAGAGTTTAGTTTCTAGTCCAGCAGGTCATATGCTTGTCTTACTCTTTTTCCATTGTAGGCAAATAAAAGAAAAATGCGACGAGTGGGTCGTTCTTCTTTTTTCTCTCCGTACCCCTATTATCTATCAACTTTTGTTTTGTATACTTCTAGGGTGTGGTTTGCATTTTGCATAAGGTTGCAACTTTAAATAATCAAATTAAGTTGTATCTCTAAATTTTTTCAAGAGATACAATTTTGGTGTCGAAATTTTTTAGGATAGTGTAAGAATGTATTTTTATTTCTAATTATAAAATTTTAAACTCCAAAATGGTTTAAATCAAACAGATCTATAAAGACATGAAAATTTTAAAAATAGATTGTCCAGTTAATGTTTTGCAATATGTACTATTTTAAAGACTTGAATCTCTTTTTTTCTGAATGCATTTGTACATCTCGATGTTGAGATGATCAATTAGATGTCTTTCCAATATCAAAATAACATTTTCAAAAGATTTTATATGTGCACCTTAATTCTACATTTGAAGGTGTCAACCTTAAATAAACTTTTTCCATCCTTCTAGGCTCAGATTTTTGGTAATTCGATGCACTTAAGTGGCTTGATCCAAATTAAAAAAACAACTCTGGTTGTTAACGTTGGGAACTCAGAATTGCCAAATAATGAAGAACAACCCTAGTTTCATGTTACTGGCTCTCATAACCACGGATAATCATCTAGCAATTCCTTTTTCTCATTCCATGTAATACAGGTTATTTATTTAGACCAATTCAAATTAAAGAAACAATTTTAAATTCCCTTTCATTATCAATGTAATTCATTATAGCAAATATTTTGTTCGGGAATAATAAAATATCAATAGACCAAAACATTGGTAATAAATATGTTTTATTTTAAAAAATCAGGTAAAAAATACATATCACCAAAAAATAAAGAAGTTATAGTATCGTGAATATTTCGGATTTGGTTCAAAAAAAGTAGTAAAAAAAATCGATATGTAAAGATGGCACAATATAGGATTATGATTTGTAGCTATTGTATGGATATATTAAAGCCATTAAACAATAATTCCGTAGCCTTACTAGTGTCAATTCGCGGTGAGTTTAAACACCAATTTTAGAGTAAACTTTTAAACCTTTTCCTTCTTGTAAAATTCTATATTAATTTTTTTTCCTTATTAGTGCCATTCAGACTAGGCCGAGTAACTCAGGGTGAGTTTTGTCAAGTAGGTTGTACAACATATTTTTTTAGTTTAGTTATATTAATACCTCAAATTTAAGCCAGATGTGCTATAATGCTTTTTCAGGTAGTCCTAATGTAGAAATTTCAACCCCGTCAGGGTTTGAATATCACTATAATATACAATTTTTTACACCATTTTTTGGTGTTTTATTTTTTTTTTTAAAAAAATGAGTTGGACTCAGGTAAGTTAGTTGGACTTACCTCGGCCAGGGCCTGAGTACCTTGGCTGAATCAATTTTCTGAGCACTTAAAAAGACTTATAGCATAGAATGGCAAGAACGAGGTTTTGAACTAGAGACCTGATCCTTAGATCTGGAGAGAGAGATGAAGAGGCCGATCTAGCCCCCGTTTAGAGAGAGGGAGATGAAGAAGTGGCCCTATCATACCCCTTTTTACATAGCGAAAGAGACAAAGGGGTCCGGATCTGAATCTGGCTCCCTTTTAAGAGAAAGATAAAGGGGGGTTGGATCTGGACCCAAGAGAGAGGGCCAGGGAAAGAGGGGAGGAAATGGGGGTGGGGCACAGGTGTCCTACCATATTCTTTTGCCATCCATTCCACCATTAACACATCAAAGAGAGAGAGAGCTGAAGGACCAGTTTCTATGCGGTCAAGCACGCATATGTAGAAATGCAGGCTTCTTAATCAATCTATTTTTTAGATGGATTTTAAGACTTAATTTTTAAAGATATGTAATCTCCAACATGGAGATCATGAATATGAAAAAATAAATAAATTTTAAAAATTAAAAATAATAATTTCAATAAGAAAATATTGGATCGTTAGTTTCCATTATTTTTAGATGGAACACCTACTTACATTTATCTTTAAAATGGATGCTTTACACTTTCTGGACTGCATATGTAAAAATGCAGTCCAGCCTGCGTGAAACAATTTTTCGAGATGGAAGACAAATGGATATGCCCTGAGAAATGACAGAATAAAAAGGGGTTGCCTGCATGCATGAGAGGGGGTGGGAGAGAGAAAAAGAGGTGTAATCACAAGAAGTGCCGGGAAAGAAGTTGTTAAATCATGATAGTTGCATCAACATGTACATGCCAACTTGTTGTGGATACAGGGAGTATGCATGGCAAGTTTCTTTCTCTTTTTCTTTTTCTTCTTCTTCTTTTTCCTTTTATTTTATTTTATTTTATTTTATTTGTAGGGGCATAATGCATTGTTGTGGATAGAGGGAGTATGCATTGCAAGTTTTTTTTTTTTTTTTTTGAAGGGGCACAATGCATTGTTGTGGATAGAGGTAGTATGCATGGAGGCACAATGCATGGCAAGTAATTGTTAATTTACTGCATTTACACTTTATAGGCAAAAGGCATAATTACCCAGGTTCACGTGAGCTCTTACATTTATTTCTCTCACGTGGAATTTCGAACAATGGTTGAATTTCTTAGCTCTCTCACGTGGAATTTCGAACAAATGGTTGAATTTCTTAGCTCTCTACCCACCCATGTAGTATATTTTGGAAAGGCCTTAAAACAATCAAATTAGGGCACACTTTGAAAAGGTCTTTTCGAGGCCGAGGCAAAAGAGCAAGCATAGAAGGAAACCAAGAATCACCGACAAATGAACTTAACCCACCACGCTTATGTATCATACTCACGGTTCGAAAAATTGTGGCGATCTAACCGCTAACCATTTGGTTAGATCGGAACTGTGTTGATGATTAATGTCTTGTATTATGAGGAAAAATATCTATCAAAAGTGGAGTTAAAGAGATGATTTTGGAGGTATTTTAGTAATTTGTATGGTATTCTATATATATTGTAGCAATGGGAGTTCTTTTTAGGGTTAAGCGAAAAAACAGTTTTCCTTATAATTAGAGAGAACATAGACGTGTGAGGAAGAGAGCTATTGTAACGTTATTTTCCATTGCCAATAAAGTAGCTCTCATCTCCCATGGATATAGGCATGTTACCGAACCACGTATATCTCTGCGTTGTGGTCGGTTGTTTCTTTCTTCTGTATTTGTTTCTTTTTTCTTGTTTTCTGTGGATTGCTTTTAGGGTTTTCTAAAAATTGGTCACTGGACGGTTCTGGTTTTGGGCGGTTTTGGTGATCGACCGGTATTTTTTTAAAAAAATTCAAAAAAATTATATAAACTCCCAAAAATTAGGAATTTGGTTTATAATGTATTTGTTAATATTATTTACATTATGGTAAAGATTAAAAATTATTTTGGATCGGTATTTAAAAAAAATAAAAAAATTATATAAATTCTAAAAAATAAAGAATTTGGTTTGTAATGCATTTTTTAATATTCTTTACATTATGGTAAAGATTAAAAATTGTTTTGGTCATTAATACTCACTTTAATTCAAAAATGGATTCATTAAAATCCATTTTTCATTAACTTTCAACTTCATTTGAATGTGTTTTGTTTTAATCATTCTTTATATGATTTTCATATTTTAATAGATTTTTTTTTGTATCTTTCTTATTTTCTGAACACTTTTTTGACTACCCGGAACTTGCCAAGTGAGAACGATTGAATCGGCTGATTTTCCAGGCCTATGTTCGCTTAACTGTTCCGGTTCGATTTTACAAACACTGATCATACTATACTTAAGGAGATCAAGGCCTCAAAAAGAAGGCTCTGACCTCCGCGATAGGGCTCATGCAAGCCGCTCCCCATCTTTAGGCATCTACCTAGCGCAGCAAAATATAGGAGACAACGAAGTACACAAGAAAACTCTTTAGGCACCATAAGCTTCCTCAGTAGGGTGCCTGACCTGTTACAGGCAACCTCATCTTCGGTGTTAACTTTTCTTAGAGAGTTGAGTGTCTGGGATGAAGAAGAAAGGTCGCAAGCTGGGGAATCGGTCATGGACGAAAAGAAAGAAGCAGAAAAAGGCTGGGCCGAAAGAGGTGGAAAGAAAAGGCGAGGGGAAAGAGAGGGAAGAGAGAAGGGGGCCCTCCCCCCACTTCCCCTGAACTGATAAGAGTATAATGCAAGAGGAATGAAAACTGGCTCTCTCTCTCTCAAACAAAATAAAATAAAATTCAAACACGAAATAAAGTCGTGACCGTCAGATCGGTTCAGATTCAATCTGGACTGTTGGACGTTTACTGTAAGAATACATACATAGGCCTACAAGATTATATATATATATATATATATATATATATATATATATATATGAAAAAGATCTTGTCAGTCCATGAACTTATGGAATAGTGTAAACCGTTAAGCCCGATCCGATAAGCTCTAGCTAACAAACAGACAAAAACAAGGAAATACGGGGAAGAAAAGGGTCGAAGAAGAATGGGAGGGTGAGAAAGTAAAAGAGGCAAGAGAGTTTGCATGATTTCCTATTCTCATATTTTGCACATACATCATGGTCTTGCACGTAGATTAGGATCCATGAGGGACCAGCATTTAAAGCCAGCAACCACCACTTAGAATGCCTTTCTAATAATTGATGCCACTACATAACCAACAATCACACTCCAAGAGTTTGGACTTGGGAGCTTAAATGAAAAAATATAACCAGTTATTCTGGCCATACTTTGAAAAAGTTTAATGCAATGCAAATCCATAAAAGTATTTAATGGAATTTTACTAGGACCATTCTCATAGTGGTTCAAATGTCTGATCCTACTTAAAATCGATGATTAGTTTATTATTAATTGCTCTTTCATGGTAGTGAAAAATAACGTAATTTCATATAGGAAAGTATATAATGAGACAATTTACCTTGTATAGGGTGATCACGATTAATCGCCATTGGATGTGAAATTGTGTGGCAGCATTTATTTCATTGACCAAACTCAAAGTACAAAAGAAACTTTCTTGAACTTTTGTGATACCCCAAAGCTATCATATTTTACATGTGATGGTTATAAGTAATGGGATTGTATACAATGAGACCATTTACCTTTAATATTAGGTGGTCACAATTACTTACAACCATCAATGTGAAATTTGGCAGCTTGAATGTGTCTCAGAGTTCGAAAAAAAATTTGAGGTTTGAATTTGGTCATGGAATAATTGCAACCACCCAATTTCACATGCAATGGTTAGAATTAATGTGACCACCTTTTACAAAGGGTGCGGTTTGTATAGAACCTAGGCTCTAAACAATCAAATTAGTGCCTACCTTCAAATAGTGTCAAGAAATGTGGTTTCAATACCCGAAATCTTTGTGATAGCCTTATAGTATATTTTTATCTTTATTTATAAAGTTTAAATCTTCAAACATAGTGTCGATCAACAGATCTATGAAAAATTGAAAATCTTGAAAATTGACGATAAAAAAATGCGTTAAAAAATACATTCTTCCCAAAAACTCGAAATCTATTTTTTTGTCATGTCCATGTATCTTGATGTTGAGATGATCAATTTGAAGATATTTGGGCATCAAAACAACCTCTTCTAGTGAAATTTTTGAGGTAGACTTAAATTTGATTGTTTAGAGCCTCGGCTCTATATAAATTTTCTCTTTACAAAAGGGCAATGGCATAAGTAATTATGATCACCTTTTAACGATGGGAAATGGTCTCATTGCATACAATCCCATTTCATATTCATGCATGAATATTATGCATCTCCAAACGCATAGAGCCACCTCAATTTTTTTATAGATTTACGATATCAAATGTATCATAAGTTATTTTAAATGCATTTTGCCTTTATATTTCATGATTTTGTGGAAAAAATGGTAGGGATTGTATACCATGATACCATTTGTATTTGTTACAAATAGGTCACAATTATTTTTGCCCATTAGATATCAAATTAGATGGCTTGGGGTGTGTCACAAAGTTCGAAAAATTGTTTTTTGAATCTTGAATCTAGTCAATAATACTTTTATAATCACTTGATTTGAAATATGATGCACAAGCGTATTTGTGACTCTTATGTACCAAAAATAAATGGTTGCTTTGTATTTTTTCTAAAAATGTGTGCATATTCGATGCTTTGCCAAGAATTAAAGTTAATGGTCTTGAATTTTTTTAATGTAGAATATTCTTGAGATTTAATTTAATTTTTTATTCATATTTTTTATTACAGTGGTCAAGATTTTCAACTTGTAAATATTGAATTCAAACTCTATCTCTAAAATAGATTTTTGAAGGGAAACTGCACCGAATAGATATGTCGGCTAATACTTAAAAGGAAAAAATTTATATGGAGCTGATGCTCTAAACAATTAAATTAAAGCCCAATTCAAAAATTTCACTAGAAGAGATTGTTTTGATGCCCAAATATCATCAAATTAATCATCTCGACAATAAGATGCATGGACATGAGAAAAAAAATGGATTTCAACTTTTGGAAATAGGGCATCTTGTGTAATGCATTTTTGGACTATCAATTTTCAAGATTTTCAAGTTTTCATAGATATGCTCGATCTACATAATTTTTTAAGCTTTAAAATTTTATAATTAAAGATGAAATATTTTAAGGATACCACAAAGATTTCCAGTATTGAAACCACATTTCTCGACACTATTTGAAGGTGCGATATACTTTGATTGTTTAGAGGCTCTGCTCGATACAAACTGCACCCATACTTAAAAACCCTATCCAAATTTATTAAATGACTTGTATTTACCCAATAATCTTATTAAGAATTAAGATCGACTTTGATTGATTAAGGTGAATTGTGACTTACTCTTTAAGTTGAATCCTAATGTTGAACTAACCCCAAGGAAAATAACAAGGGATTGCATACAATGAGACCATTTACCTTTGGTATAGGGAGGTCACAATTACTTACAACCGTCCGCTGTGAAATCCGATAGCTTGCATGTGTCACAAAGTTTTAGAAAAAATCTTTTAAACTTTGAGCTTGGTCAATGAAATAAATGCAACCACCCAATTTCACATCCAATGGTCAAGCATGATTGTGACCATCTTATACTAAAGTTAAATGGTTTCATTATATACTTTCCCAAATAACAATGATATTATGGAAACGTATACAAAGAGACCATTTACTTTTAGGGGTGCAGTTGGCATACAGATGCATCTGTAGCTGTAGAGGTAAGGTGTAACTTCAAATTTTATCATGGTATATATATTTGATGTAAAATGTTATTAGGATTATCTCAAAATCTATTTTTATATCTAATTATAAAATTTAAAATTTAAAAAATAGTTAAAATCAAGTAGATCTATAAACATATGAAAATCTTGAAAATTGACAGTGTAGATAATATGTTGTAAAATGCACTATTTCTGAGGCTTAAAATCTTTTTATTTTTCATGGTCATACATCTTGATATCGAGATGATCAATGAAATGGTTTTTCAACATTTAAACTAACTTTTCCGATGGATTTTTGAGGTGCATCCGTAGCTCTACATTAGAAAGTCAATCATTCTTGTCAATCAGGTTTCATATCATGTAATTGGAAGTCTCTCATTGCTAGATTCAAATTTGAAAAAAAAAAAATTTATTGAACTTCGTGACACCTCAAGCCAAGTAATTTGACATCTAATAGCTAAGAGTTATTATAACCTCGTTGTAACAAAGATAAACGATCTCGTAACATACAATCCCGTTTGTTATTATTCCCCTCTATATGGGCTTTCATGTTGAGTTTAAGAAGGATACGTTGAGATTAGGCCCCCAAACAAATGGTCCTTTAAGTGGGGTAAATGCTCCTAAGTCATTGGTCCCCATTGCAATTTCTTCCTTTTCACAAGCTGTCGGTGAGATGGTTGGGGGTTTGGATTGTATTAATGAAGGGACACATCTCTGATTAATTGTCATACTTTTTCCATAGTGGGACTGGTGTCCTTATGTGGCTGGCGTATTGGACAATTTTTCAAAGTGCGGCTCCTCAAATCTATGTCACATCTTAGGATTTAGTCCAAAATCAGTGATACAATCATATTCAAACAAATCAATTTTTGTCAAATATTGGACATCTTTGGCACCACAAATTTACCCACCTCTCTCTCTCACACACAAATATTCATTCTTATCCAAACCTAAATCTAGCCCGAAAATATAGTAGAGAAAACTCTTACATGGTATGAAATTTTTTTTTTTAATTATAAAATTTAAAACTCTAAAAATAATGTAGAAAAAGAAGATCCATAAATATTAAAATTGACGATCAAGATAATGTGACACAAGATGTTAAATTTTTTGCCTTTTTTATTTCTATAGCCATATGTCAAGACTATTCAACATTGAAACAATACTTTTTGATAGAAATACGCGTCACTTTTGTAGTATGAGGTCAACATCTTATGTAAACTTCTTCCTTTCTACTTTATAAATTCTTTTTTAGAGGTACGAGCGCGTACACTCTCCTCTTTTCTCATTTCGATAAATGATTTACAATGGTTTTTTACATGAAATTTTGAGATTCATTTTAATATCATTAGATGAGTATTTTTGAAAGAATGAAAGAAGAAAAAGTAAGCAAACACTTAGATTGACATCCCAAAATTGCATGGTCTGTGTATAACTTCTACTTTATTATTGTTTTCACACCGATCCGAGTTGCATATTCAAAATTTCACCCCTTTTTTCGGGGGTGTGGTTTCTATAAGGTTGCAATATTAAACAATGCAATTAAGGCACACCTCCAAATTTTATCATGACATGTAATTTTGGTATAAAAAATTTCTAGGATTATCTCAAAATCTATTCCCATATCTAATAATAAAATTTTAAACTTCAAAAATGGTTGAAATCAAGTAGATCCATAAACATATGAAAAACTTGAAAATGTACAGTCTAGATAATGGGTTGCAAGAATCGCTATTTCTGAGACTCAAAATCTTTTTTTCCTTCATATTCATTGATCTCGACGTCAAGATGATCAATTAGAGGGTTTTTCAACATTAAATTTTCCGATTAATTTTTGAGGTGCATCTCTAACTCTACATTTTAATGTTGCAACCTTATACAAACTTTTTCCTTTTTTCGGTAGATTGGTGCTAAACTGAGTAGGTCACATTTCCAAATTTTGGGTCCCAAAAATACTTCCAGATTTACTTGAGGAAGCAAATGCACAGTCTGCTTCCGCAAAACCATATAATCTTTCACTTAGAAATTTGTTCCACAGGATAACATACATGTGTGTTTTTTAATGGTAAGAAGAAAGTTTCATTGAGTAAATGAAGTGTTACAAAGGAAACAAGATAAAAACAGAACAAGAAAGGAGGAAAGATTACAACAAGGCTCCCTCTTAGGATAAGATACATCTTGTACTCCTATAGGAGCATATGATTGTCTTGGCAATGTTTTTTAGTTCTTTTATAATAAACGAGGTCATACATCATAACATTATTTATTTTAGTATAATATATCATAGTCATATCTAACCATCAAATATGAAATTTGATAATCCAAAAATTCTTTTTAAATTTTAAAGCTAATGACCCATCCCCAACCGCTCAAATTTACATAAAATGATAGTAAAAAATTTATAACAAAAATATAGTCTCTCTCTCTTCGCCGGCAGAGAGGCTTGAGCTGTTTGTCCTTACTCCTTGGTACCATATTTAGCCATATGGATCATATTATATTTTGCCCCTTATTAAATTAAGGGAGAGTAGGGTCTCAAAAAATATTATATCCAACTTCCATCGTATTCCCATGTGGTTTGGAGGTTAGAAGCATGGCAAAGAGTCAGTTACGAGGTATTTAAAGGACAACCGTCGGGTCCACCAAACCGAGGCCCTTGGCTCATTCCTTCTGCATTTCTTAATGATTCTTATTTGAATATTGCATTTCTTAATGATTTTTTAATTGATTAATAATTTAGTAAGTCTCTAAGCTCACTCCTTTTCGGCTTAGCTCCGCTAATTAGCTGCTAATTGCGGATGATCAGGTGGACTTTAAAGACTAAAGAGAAAAGTAGAAGGGTTAGGAAGTCGGCCAAAATCAAAAGTAGGGGAATATAGAAACCTTTCCCAAGATAAAAGTAGGAAGGTTGGCTAAATTTTAAGAGGGCCAAATATTTCAAAGAAAAGAGCAAGAGTTTGGTGCAAAAGTTTACTGGAGTATACTGTGCATTAACGCCGTCGGGCAAAATAATAACTTGGGAGGATTTTGTTGATATGATATTTTGAGATCCATCCAATAACCCCTATATAGTGTCATTTCAAAAAAAAATAAATAAATAAATAAATTTATGGGTAGTTTAGTGGGGAAGACAAGCCCCTACGAGTTTTTTCAAAAGTTTAGGAGTTAGTTTTTTTAAGGCGTCAGTGGGGTAGCATCAATGAAAATGCGTTTTTTCAAAAGTTTAGGAGTTAGTTTTCTTAAGGTGTCAGTGGGGTAGCATTAATGAGAATAGAAACCACAACGTAGTAACTGGAGTGTGGAGGTGTTACCACCCTGATTTTTTCACCACTTAAATCTTGCCTTTCAAAAATTTGATATTTCATGCTCAATCTTGAGATGTAGTTGTTTTTTTTAGTTAATTCAGTCTTGGGATGTTACATTTTCAAGCATACAAAGTAGGCGATCTTTTTTTCTTTTCTTTTTTCTCTCTTAAGGTTGGCTACTAGGTTGAAGAGGTTATATCCCATAAATTTGTAATCCTAAAAACGCGCCAAACTTGGCTTTTATCCAGGGGAGCAAATAGATAGTTTGTTTGCGCAAGAGCAAAAAGTCACGAGTGCAAGTAACATGTCGTCGGTAAAGCATATTGTAAGATAACTCTTTCTGGTAAAAGATATATTTGAAATATTTATAAGTTTGAATTTTGGCATCTAATTAAGAATGACTAGATGATTATTTATAAATTAAAATAAAATAAAAAAGATATCGTCCTCCAAAAATTAGAAGTTCTTTGTTCTTATTTCAAAAACATCGAACACGTGATTTCAAAATTTTCTTTTTTTGGATGTTAATCACTACACACGAAATACTACATCCCAAAATTTGAAATCCTATAAGTATTCTTAGCTTGCAATTTACCCAAAAGGAGCAAATAGAAGTATGATGCTAGAGCTACTTATCTTCTAGCAAACACACTTTCACTTTCTTGCAAGTTGAAGTTTGAATAGAATATGTGGAAAGGGAAATTGTTTGGTGCATCCAAGCCGGTACCTGTTACTATGTAGGCTTGAAGATCTACATCATCCATCAAAATTGGGTCTCGTAAATAATAGTCCTCCAAGGAAGAAGTAAAATTAACAGTTCAAATATTTTTTTAAAAAAATATTATTTTTAATTTTTAAAATTTATTTATTTTTACAAATTAATAATCTCTATGTTAAAGATCATATATTTACTAAACATCAAGATCAAATTCTATTTCAAATATAAAGTATTAAGGAGCCCTCAGTTTTTACATGTGGGTGGGTGGACTCGTAGAAACCGTGTCCACGTGGGAAAATGATAGTTATCAAGCAGGGCCAGTTGTGTAACATGAGGCTCACTGTACAAGTCTTAGTGACTAGTCAAAAGGCATGGCATATAAATGTGTGAAAAACAAGTGGTCCATTTTACTGGTTAAATCCTAAAAGTGTTATTCTACATGGGAGCATATAGTGTACATCTACTCCCTCAATTAGAAGCCTATTTGGAATTTATTTATTGAGGTAATTTATGGATTGAATCGTTTATATCTCAAAATCTAAGATCCTAAAATTAATAGATGGAGCTTCATCTCAGAGAAACTGACAATATAACATTTTTACTGTATCTTTCGATTTAATTTAAAAAATTTCGTCAATTTTGGAATAGTTTGAAAATGGGTAAAATAATATATAATTAATTCCTTTCCTTTTATATATTCGACAAAGCTCAAATGTTGGTCAAACATATATCTCGGCATAATGTATGTAAAAATCATGAAAAATTGAATAAAATTACCAAAATATCTATATAAATCTCAAAATTTTAGAAGTGTTCTGATTATTTGAATTATTTTGAAATATATTTTGTATTTTTTACAGGAGTAATGATCCTTGAGACCCTCCCACACCTATGTGTAGGACCCCAAAGGATCACCATTAAATTTGGTTTTTTACAATTGTGAGATGATGATAAGTATCAATTCCTCAAATTTCAGTTCAATAAGATGCACAAAATAATATGAAGAATTAGGGTTCTATACGAAATTTTCCCTATAATTTTTTTGACTAAGGGTGTTGTTCGTTATTAAGAGAAATGTGATATATATTTCTATAAGAAACTAGCGGTTAAGATAGTTTATATCATCATTCACTATAGTTAATAAATGATTTTTTTCTATCAAGAATTTTTACTTTATCCTTATTAATTATCTAAATTACCCTTAGACAAAAAAGTTATTACCTCATGGGGTAACAGTATCAAATGTCCACAAATATTGAATACTTCAGATAAATATTATAGATATGAGTACCCTAACCTAACCTTTTAATAAATTTATCTTTATTATTTTTAATAGAGATTTGTCTTAGCTCTAAGCCAAAAAGAAGCCACAAGAATGTTGTCAAATTCGCTTTGTTTTAGCCAAAGAGGTTGAAGCATTCGAATTTTAAGCATAAACTGAAGAAAAGAGGAGCTTGGTACTACCGCTTCGGTTATATTCGGGCTACTTTGGTCAAAAAAGAAATAACTATATAAAAGTATTTTTTATTTTTAATTTTTTCATTATTTTTATCTCCTTTATATATAAATATCTAATTTATTTATATTAAATTAAAAAAAAAAAAAAAAAAAGCTTTGAAATCCCCCAGAGTCGACCGAAGCACCAAATTGCATATTTTTCTCATCAAACCCAAAAAGACTGCTCGAAGCATGACAATATTAGCTATAAGCTTAAAGGAAAAAGTTTATATAGAGTGGAGGCTCTAAACAATCAAATTAAAGTGCACATCAAAAATTCTACTAGAAGAGGTAGTTTTGTTACTCAAATATCCTCAAATTGATCATCTCAACATCAAGATACATGGACATAAAAAAAATTGGATTTCAAGTATTAGAAATAATGCATTTTGTAATGTACTTTTGGGTGGTCAATTTTTAAGTTTTTATAGATCTGATCGATCTACACTATTTTTATAATTTTAAATTTTATAAATTAAAATAAAAATATATTTTAAGACTATCACATATATTTTCGATATTAAAACCACATTTTTCGACATTATTTGAAGGTGCGGTATGCTTCGAGCCTCGGCTCTCTATACAAACCGCACTCAGAATAAAATTTGCACTCAGAATAAAATTGCAAAGGATAATAATATATTTGTAATAAAAAAAGAGAACATTGAGGAATAGGTATTAATAAAACCTTAATTCACCGACTCAAAAGTACGTACGGCAAGGGAGGGAAGACAAGCCACGAGTCCACTCCGTGACTCTCACTTTCTTTAGTGGTTCCCCTATTAGTAGAACACATTTAATCCAATTAAATCCCGACACGCGGCGTGACCTTTATCGCCGCGTAAAGCACGCATGCGATGAAAATATAGGCCTAGAACGAAAACAAAAGGACATATACAGTACCCATAAATTCCAATTATGCCATTTCGATCCCTTCACTACGACTCACAGCCAAGCGATGTACGAATGGGTTTTGAGATGGTATGATTCCTATAACTGTGTCCCCCCAAAAGTCTTCATGTATATATGTTTTTCATTTTTAAAATATTATTTAATATTTTTTTGAAGTTCCCTTTATACTCCTATCATGTAAACTCCTATTTTAATTTTAGTTTATTTTTAATATTTTCTAAAGCATCGATTTGAAGTTCGAACGAATCTTAACTTGGTCTGGATCACTGATCTAGTAATCAAACACATATTTTCGGGTGAACGAACTGCCACCACCAATTCAATTTTTAAAATATTGGTTTAAAAATTGTTTTCTCTAAAAGAACCAGTGGAACGGTGGATTTAGGAATCCAAAATTGCCTTTTTTTTTTTTTTTTTAATTTTTTTCTTTTATCTTCCTTAAATATGGCAAAGGCTGGGGCAACCTTCGCCTTAGCCTTGCCATTATCCCCTTAAGGATGAGCCAGCAGGGTCAAAAACAAATGAAAAGTATAAAAGAAAAAAATAGGATTGGGTTAGGCCGAACCGGGCCACCACTGGCCTTAGCCCGGCACTCGAGCCACAATTTGTTGCCCAAGCCCTACTTTTTCAGGTCATGCCGAGCCAACCGGGGCATTGCCATTGAGAGTAGCCCAATTTGAACCAAGTGGATTGGAATCGGTCATGTGATCCATTCCAAATTTTGATTACATCCATTTATATTTACTATTGCTAGATCTATGTGTTCAACCTATAATGGCGGCATAGAAAACTTGATTAGGGGTAGAAAATGGGTTGGATAGGGCAGACCTAAGCATTGGACCTCACAGGTTGCGGCTATCTCCACTTGACCTAGACTTAGCCCTGGTGAATTCCAAGTCTAGTTCCAACCTAGACTATATCGAGTGGGTTGGGTCAAAATCTAGATTTACAAGACCAAATCTTATTATCTATATTTATAAGAATTGTCTAGAAAGAAACTATTTATCTTTTATACATGGAGGTCACAATCATTCTTACATAATAGCTGTTAAATTGGATGGCTGGAGTTGAATCACGAAGTTTGAGCTCTTTTTGTTTTAGAACAGTGTGTTTATTCAATAATACTCTTACAACGACCGACTTTAAAATTTAAGGGACCAAAATTGCATGTGCATGTTAAAAAATATGTAATATCAATATAAACTAATTTGATAATTAAATAGTAAAAAATATAGTCAAAATAATACAACCTAACTTCACCTAGTACATTTTGTCGATCCATACAAAAACTTGACCTGACCTGGGTTGCATCTCATTCAAACCTTGTGGGGTGAGGGCTGGGTCTGGGTGCCCCAACCCGATCCGACCTGTTTACGTCCCTAAAATTGACTTAAGGTGTCGGTGTTTATTTCACTTTCCTAAGGAGTTTCAATTTTTATTATTCAGATCCCAAAAAGAAATTGTTTATTTCTCTATATTTGATTACCTAATTTTTATCTAGCCCTTATTTGGAATCGTAAGAAGAAAACACATTTTATTTATTGGTATTTTATTTTTCTTTTCCCTTTTTTTTTTTTTAGCGTTAACAGTAATTTCTTTGAATTTATTGGTATTTTGTGAACGCAATGAACTTTCCTAGTCTTTAAATCTGGAATTCAGCAGTTCCTCTAGGAACTTGTTGTGAGTTCGCAACAAAACTCATCGTTCAGAGTTTAAAACTTCAAATCGAGTTTCTAAAAGAAAAAAGATAACCCAAAAATTTGATTCTCCTTCATATCGATGTTTCTATTAAAGAGTTTCTAGTCAAAACTTAGGTTCCTCCCATCAAATTTGAAATCGGGTGTTTCCAAAATGGAATCTACCCGATTCAAGGTTCTGATTTGGATTCAACTAAGTTCACTCCGGTGAAACTCGAGTCCAAGAAGGCAGCTATGGTTAACTTTCAACTCAATAAAAACCGAAAAAGTCTACAAGCAATTGTCGGTTGTTTTGAGCCCAAGTTACCTGTCTTTTCATTCTAAGCTCACTCAGGCAGTTTTGATTGGCTTGGCAAATTTTAATTATCATCTGAATTTTATCCCAACTATTCAACTTGGATATACGAATCATGTGTTATGTGATGCCGTTCTATTAAAAGTCATATTCTCACCAAGGCAATAATTCATGATACCTGTTTCTTTAGTGTTGAATGTACTTTAATTAAAAAATAGAGCCCAACTTCAAAATTACAGTAGTGTGAAGAATGAAAGGGCAAACTCTTTCCTCTAAAAAATTACCAATTCTACACGAACAACCCTCAGCACTAGCAACCCCAATATCCCAACAAAACCACACAAGCAACTTCATGAGGCCACTAATTCCCAAGCAATCCCGACTCAAACCGAGCGACAGGTCATAACTTTCAAAGCACCAACCGGCACAGGACTAACGGCACCCATAACAGGATCAGTAAGAACCTAGCGGCATACTGTGAGGATAGGGGCACAACCAGCTCATCATATTTCTTTCATTTTTTTTTCACTACTTCCATCTATGTTTTTTGGGAGGTTGTCATTTTAGAGCTTTCACTCAATTTGTAATATTCTAAGTAACATTACATATACTTTTCTTCATTTTATCACTTGTTGAAGCTAGCCCGAAGTTCTCCCATATTTATCAAAAGTGGCATAGAACAAAGTTTCTAGAGCTTTCCTCTCTTGAGTTGGAAAGTGGAATATAATTACCATTCCATTGTAAAGGACAAAACTATTTTTCGAAGGATTCATATCAGTGTAGTAGTGTACCCCTTCTTAATTTCATTCCGAACAAATGACATGTAGCAGTCAATACGTTTTTTGGTAATAAAAATGTATTGTTCTAAGGTATATCAATAGTTAATCTCTAGTTCATATTTTGTCGACCAATCATTCCTATTTCTCATCCTTGAATTGGTGATCTACTTCAATTTGGATCAGATCGACTTGGTGATCCAAAAATTTTCAAAAAAATAAAAAATAAAATAGGGATTTATGAGGAACTAAGAAAACAAAACATTCGATAATCTAAAAAGGAAAAATAAAAAATATAAAGGGGAATCCTAGGGGAAATTGGTATGGGATTGGATATAATTTTACAACCTGTTCGACTAGTGATTTAAAAATATATTGGTGACCAAGATCGGGCATCGCAAAAACCAGTTCATATCGGTGAATTAGCAGTCCATATCGCTATTTTACTGTGCGGAGAAAATAATGAACCGGTAAAAAAACACATGTAAAAACAATAAACGGACCAAAAAAAAGGTCTGAATTGGTGAATTTTTTACTGCAGCAAAATGACGTTTTGTTGTAGCAAATCACGAGTTTTTTTCTAAATCAAGACGATTTTATATATATATTGACAAAATCAACACGAGTCACTGATTCTCAAGTCGGAGCCGGCGATTCCATGCGGACCCAACCTTTTTTAAATCTTTGGTGCCAACCAATTCCCATCGATGTGTATTGGATAGATGATGCCGAGTTTTCAAACACCGGCCTAACTACAAATTCCCATCCCACATGACAAAAATTTCATTTATTTATTTATTCTTGTAAAAAAAAAATTTCATTTATTTGTTTTTTTCCCGGCTACCGAATTCCCACAAATCTCGGTTCTCAAATGTTTTAAATTCCAAATTTGAAACATAACGTCATATTTTGAATTTCAAATTTCACTTATGAACAGTAGCCGGACAAAATCGACATTCCAAAATTTAATTTGGTTACAATGAGTCTTACCCGAAAGGGAAAGCAAAAATCAAGGAAAGAATATCTTGGCATTTTTTAATCGGAAACAACCGTTTTTACGAGGACCCCACCCACACTTTCCCTCTCTCATCCACACTCCACATATTTCGCTTGCAAAACCCTGCAACTCTACTCTCTCTCTAACTCTCTCTCTCTCTCTCTAAAACTTTCTTTTCTCGCTGTAACTTTCGCTCTTACTGGCTTAACTCTTTTCTCTCTCTCTAACTGGCCTTTTTTCTCTCTCTCTAACTGGCCTTTATCAATTACTTGGACTCCATTTCCTCAATCTCCCTGTTTGTTCTCAATTGGGGTCCATTTTTTTTGATCGAGTTTCGTTTAGGGTTTTCTGGTCCTAAACTTTTGGCCATTGATGATTTTACATAAGCTATTTAATCTCAGGGCCTTGAAATGGTGTTGTGGACTCTAAACTTCAAACCCTGTTGTTAGGGCTTATACATTTTTTCTGGTATTTTCTGTCCTCTGTTATCTCTAGGATTTTTCTGGTTGTATGGTGAGCGCCATGGATGCTTTGAGGAAGCTCTTTAAAGGAGGCTTGGGCATGGAGTTGAAGACCTTGGCTACTGCTTTGAAAACCACAAGAACTATGATTTTTGCCTATGGTTTCATGTTTGCCTTCATCTCTTGCACTGCGTTAATTGCCTTTAATTCTTCAGGGAACGCTTCTCTCTGGCTATCAAACATCTTTTGGAGTAGATCGGGGACTGATTCTTCTTCTTCTTCACTCTCTTCTTCTTCTTCTTCTTCTCAGTTATCTTCCTTCTTCTCCTACATTTTTCCTCAGAATCAGGCCCCAACATCTGCAAAATTAGATGACAGTCTGGGGATGGGAAGTTCAGGTAATGTTTTTGCTGGAAAAAGCGATGTTTCGCCATCTCCGGCGCCTATTCCGGCCAGATTTCACCAAGATCCCGGCATTGTCATCGAAAAAAGTGAAGGCGCTCCCTCTTCGAGTTTAAAAACCGTCAGAAATGGCAGTGATGATGGAAGGACAAGAAGCCATGAAGCCGAAAACGGGAAAGTTTCGGCCGAAAAGGAGAAGGTTTCAGTAGAGGAAGAGAAAACTAAGGCCAAGCATGAGAAAGTTCCAGCCCAAAAAGGGAAAGTTTCGACTGAGAAAGGGAAAGTTTCAGGTGAGAAAGGAGAGAAAGTTTCGTCTGAGAAAGGGAAAGTTTCGACCGAGAAAGGGAAAGTTTCAGGTGAGAAAGGAGAGAAAGTATCGTCTGAGAAAGGGAAAGTTTCGAACGAGAAGGAAAAAGTTTCGGCCAAGAAAGGGAAAGATTTGGCCGGAAAAGGAGAGGGTTTGGCCGGAAGAAATGGAGGCAATTCCTCTGCAACTTCAAATCCGGCCGTGAAAGCTACAGTACTTGCTAACAAGACCCTAAATCAACCGGGAAAAGTCGGGGAATTCTCAGGCAATGAGACGCTGATTTCTAAGACTGAAGGGAAAGACGCAACCAATAGTTCAACTGTACATAAGGGGAAAGGTGGGGCTTCAAACTTCACATCTGTTCTTGTTAAAAAAGATGGTGGGAAAAACGGTGTTGCAGCTAATGATGGTCGGAAAAATAGTTCTCCGGCTAGTGATGGCCGGAAAAAGCTTGATGATTTGAGAGACTGTGATTTGTTTGATGGAAAATGGGTGAAGGATGATTCTTATCCCCTTTATCCTGCTGGTTCATGCCCTCACATTGATGAGTCATTCAACTGCTTTTTGAACCAGAGGCCTGATAATGCTTATGAGAAGCTAAGATGGCAACCCAAAAAATGCAGTATCCCTAGGTAAATAGCACGATTAAAGAGGAAAAACAGTGTTTTTTAATTTAGTTTTTAAAATGTTTTCCATTTAATGTGAAAAGCGCTGTTTTTTATTGAATTTTTAAAGTATTATCCGTGGTTTTCTGTACCTTAAGGTTCTTAACGTATTGGGCTTCTTTTGTTCTTATTTTGGCAGATTAAATGGGACTGATTTTCTTCGAAGACTGAGAGGAAAGCGTCTGGTTTTTGTTGGGGATTCGCTGAACAGAAACATGTGGGAGTCTCTGGTCTGTACCCTTCGCCACACCATTGCTGATAAATCTAGGGTTTATGAAGCTTCCGGTAGGCGAGAGTTCAGAACTGAAGGTTTCTATGCTTTTAGGTTCATTGTAAGCCCGAATTCCTTAATCTAATTATATTAGGGTTAGGGTTTTGAACTTTCCATTTCTGCCAATTTTTGCAGTCAAAGATGGCTTTTTTTAGTTCATTTAAGATGTCTTGACTGTTTATTTGGAAATTTTGAACTTCCTATTGTTGGCAAAAGTCTCCAGGTTGAAGATAGCTAAAACCTCCTGATTACTCACTTTCTTTGGTTTTTCTGGTTTTGATTTTTGGGGTTTCAGGATTATAACTGCTCTGTAGAATTTGTTCGATCTCCATTCCTGGTTCAAGAATGGGAGATCCCTGAACCCAATGGGACTATGAAAGAAACCCTAAGGCTTGATATCATCGAGAATTCAGCTTCGAAATACAAGAATGCAGATATCATAGTCTTCAACACCGGCCACTGGTGGACTCATGAGAAGACTTCAAGAGGGTAGGCAACCCAAGGATTTCCAATTTTTGAAACTGTAATATCATCAGGGCTCCTCCATCTTCTCCTTTCCCTAAACTTGGAACTGTTCATTTACAACATCTAACCTTTCTTCCCCAAAATGAAAGTTAATGATTTTTTTGAACCAAGGCTTCTCGCTCTTGCTCTTTCCTGAAACTGGTCCGTCAAATTCATGGAGTGGATTTAATATCAAATCAAAACTGTGTTAACCAAGTGGAGAGTTTGATTGGGGAATTGGGTTTTCATCTAGGGATAACAGTTTCCATTTTGGGGAACATCGACCATGATATCCTTTGATTTAAGGAAGTCAATAGTGTTTTCTTCTCAAAATTGGAACTCTCAGCTTAATTAAACATGAGATCATTTATTTCCCCGAATTGGAAATTGTCTTCCTTGAATGAAAACCAATTCATTATTTGGAAATCATAAGCTTAATCAAACATGAGATATGAAGTTTTTTAGTCTGTAAAGAACCTGATTTCTTCCTATAGGAGAATATGGCTTAATAAGGAATATCAAAGATTTTTTTCCCCAAAGTTGAAACTGTAACTACGATGGATGAAATCCCAATGCAGGAAGGACTACTATCAGGAAGGCAATCACGTATATGGAGAATTGAACGTTGTTGATGCGTACAGGAAAGCACTGAAGACATGGGCCAAATGGGTTGATATCAATGTGAACCCCAAAAAGACCCAGGTCTTCTTCAGGGGCTACTCTGCTTCCCATTTCAGGTAAAGAATGGCAGATAATCCCCCATTAATGCTCATCTGTATGATATCGGTTTTCTCTGCTTGGTTGGGCTTAGGACATTCTCTCTCTTTTCTGATGGGTTTTTTTTCTCTCTTTGGGTTTTCTGTCTCTCCTTGTTCCGATTTATCTCTGTTCTTTGTGGGTTTTTAGCAGTTCCACCATTAAAGCTTTGGATCAAGAGCTGCAACTACCCTTCCACATGAAACTCTTTCTAAATTTGCTCTCCCTTCTTTGTTGGTTTCTTTATCTTTCTCATTGGTTGGGTTTTTTTTCTTATTTGGTTTTATTGGATTTGCCCCATCTCAGTACCTACTAAAACCCATATTGCAGTATTTTCTCTCTCCGTTGGTGGGGTTTCTCGTAGTCTCCCTCCTTTATGCTGGTCTTCTCTGTGTATTGGGTTTCTTACAATCTCTCTCTTTACTGGATTTTCAGTGGTGGGCAATGGAACTCAGGGGGCCAGTGCCACAAAGAAACAGAACCCATCTACAAGGAGAAATACTTGACAATGTACCCACCAAAAATGCGTGTTTTGGAATCAGTGATGAGAGAGATGAAGACCCCTGTTTTCTATCTCAACATTACCAGGATGACTGATTATAGAAAAGATGCGCACCCCTCTGTGTATAGAAAGAAAAATCTCACTCCAGAAGAGAGGACTTCACCTGAGAGATTTCAAGATTGTAGCCATTGGTGCCTTCCTGGTGTGCCTGATATATGGAATGAGCTACTTTATGCTGCCATCTTGAAGAGAGAGGTAAATTGATGAATAAAGCACAGGTAGATTCCATTGTGTATATACACAAGTTAAATATTCATCACAAATTTGTGCACAACTAGCTAAAAAATGGGAGTGGAAAAGGTTTAAGAGTTCAGAGGAAATGGTTTTTGGAGAGGTGGATGGCCACTGAGATCTTTGGAGAAAGCTGTTGGAAAGTGATAGTGATGTGGGTGGGTGGGAGATTTTAAGAGAGACAGATTAAATTATGATTGTGGGGGTATGAGCTCCAATATTTAAGTGTTTTTTTTCCAAAGCCTGAAGAGGCTTGCATATAATAATGTCCACCCTTGTGTGTAATTTTGTAATTTACAGGGGATTTGTTGAAGAGATCTAGAGAGATTCGAGGCAGTTTTGTTGGAATGTTTGTTTTTCTTATTGTTATAAGAAATAGAGAAAACAAGAAGATCTATTTCAAGTAAATGAATCTCTTGTTAAATATTTCTCAATGGGAAGACTACCACAAAAATAGAACTTGACATCAAAAATTAGAGAGAAATGTCCTTTCCACTGTCGCTATTAAAGAGGAATAAGATGATGTACCTTGCGGAGTATTGGTCTGCCTGGCATAGGATAGGAGTCAGTGAAATCTTCTCAAAAAGGATTGGTTTTTATGAGCTCGTATTGTACATATGCGGGCCCCTCATTATCTTAAAAATGGATTTTTAATCTAGAATTTTAGGTATTCATGTTCTAGGTTAAGATGATCATTAACATGAGACATCAAATAAAATTTTTGATATTTAAAATGTAATTTAAAAATTTATACACTTTATTAGCCCTCGAGTTGTTGTGTTTGCGAAGCCTATATTTCCTATGAATTAGGAAGCCATTGATTTAAGCAAAATGGATATCTTATTATGGGGATGTTAACACTTTAAGGGTAGGAATTAACTTGATATAGTTGGAGGGCAAATAGGAGTCCTATTTTGTGGGGGAACCAAATTTTATTAGATATGAAAATTTAATCAAAATAGGTTGGGCCTCACCTGGATTATCTTTGTGTGTTTCTCTTTATATAAGTTGTCTTGTAGACAGAAAATTAATTTGCAAAAAAATAGAGAGAAGAGTTAAATTTTTTGTAGTCTTTGAGTGGGTGTTCTTGAAAGAGAAGTTTTGTTTTAGAACTTGATAGAGAGCTTGAAAAACCTTTGTATTTTTCATGTTTATATGGTGTTTTTTTTATTAGTGAAAGAGAATTTTACTACCATGTGAACGTAGGCAATGTATCGAACTACATAAATATTTGTGTTTCACCTTTGTTATTTTACTGCATTATTTATCTTTCTTATTTTCAAGCCTTGGTTTTTATCTTTTAGCAGGACATTTCAAACCTTGATTTTTATCCTCTAGGGGGCTCTTGCACTCGACTCATGAACGACTTTTTCTTTTGAAAACTCTCTCTCTCTCTCATTTCATTAAGATGATGTACCTTACGAAGTATTGGTCTGCCTTGCACAGGAGTAAGTGAATTTATTTTGAAAATTCTCCATAAAAAGGATTCATTGAGAACACTCTCACTAAAGGCACTTTCGGTAAGAATGAAAATATTTATATTAAAATATTTTAATATGAAAAAGTTTCTTCTTGTAATTAAGTATGAAAGTTTTTTCACACCAATAAATCCCAATACATTTCTTTAGGGAAAAAAACTCGCACATCTAATTATATGAAAGAGTTTTTGTCACGTAAAAAACTCAATTGAAGTATTTTCATGCGTTCCGAACATGCCCTAAATAAATTCATCTCTCCCACTCACCCATTCACTAAAAATGTTCCATTTTGAACACACGCTTCCTCTGTCTTACTAAATGAATTCATTTTTTATCTCTCTCTCAACCCTCGCAAACACCCACTAACGAAAAGAAAAACTCGGTCATTCATTTTGTTTACCTTTTTACTCTTTATCATTACGACTTTATTTTTTCTTTTTCTAGATATTCAAAAAAGAAAAACTTTATTTTTTCTCTTGATAATGTGTTACTAGAACTTTCATTGTGCCAGAACGAATAAAATGAGTTCCTTTCGAACACTATCCTTCTCTAAAGAAACTAAAGTTCTAAATAAAGGGCAATGATTTCATGCATCTGTTCTATGGTAATATGATGCAACAACCTTAAAAAACTATTTTATGGTTATTTGTTTGATTCGAATATTGAAATATACACTCTTTTACTTCTAATGACCAATCACAAAAAAAGAAAAATTTGAAAACACGACATAGAATAAAGTATTTTTTTAGCCCAATTAACATAGGTCGTTCATTTTGGTGAGATGCTTAGATCTAGGTCTTAGAAGGATTTTTTCATTTCTAATTTTTTTGGATGGTTTTGTTATCATTAGATGAATAATGTTAAAAAAAAAAAAAAAATGATTTTGAGTTTATAAAGGCTAAGATCTTGAAATTCACAAAATAAAAGGTCTAGATTCGTTTTTGGACGGGATTCATTTTGACTATATCTAGGCTTCAAATTGAAAATTTTTTTTTGGGGGGGATTGATTATTGAGATGAAGAGAGTGTGTGTGCAAAATTTGAGGTCATACAAATACAACAAACATAGTCTTCTAGAAGTGTCGTTGCATTATACTATGATACAACCGTTGCATTAGATCATTACTCTTATAGGAGGGCTAAACTAATGTTTTTTCTAAGGAAAAAGTTTATATAGAGCTGAGGCTCTAAACAATCAAATTAGAGCCCACCACAAAAATTTCATTAGAATAGGTTGTTTTATGCCTAAATACCCTCAAATTGATCATCTCGGCATCAAGATGCATGGACATGAGAAAAAAAATATAGACTTCGAGTTTTGAAAATAGTGTATCTTGTAACGCATTTTTGAACCATCAATTTCAAGATTTTTAAGTTTTGATAGATCTACTCGATCTACACTATTTTTGAAGCTTTAAATTTAATAATTTAAGATGGAAAATATATTTTAAGTCTATCACAAAGATTTCTAGTAATGAAACCACATTTCTCAGTGCTATGGTAGGCTTTACTTTCATTGTTTAGAGCTTTGGGTCTATACAATCCGCACCCTTTTTCTAATGGGGAAAAAGCATATCACCAGCTCATTAAATCCTTTCTTCTTTTTGTTTTTTTGTTTGTTTTACTTTGAGATAATTCAGAGGGGAAGACATGCCCCTACCCGTTTTTTCAATTGATTGGAAAGTTATATTTTGAATGTGTTAATTGGGGGTGTCAGCGGTAGGAATGGATACTACGATGTGGTAACTGGGTGTGGGGATGCTACCACGATCCCAGCCCCTTTCCTAAAAAGGTGATAAGTCGATAGGGATTTGGACCCTTACCTTTTGATAAGAATGGAGTCAGAGAAATCACCATAGGAAAAGATTGGGTAGGCAATGAGACCAAACTTTTCAAGTTAGATTTGATGCACCCTTTGAACCTCGAGGAGGTCACAATTACTTCTAGTCACTAAGATGTCAAATTGGATGTCACAAAGTTTTAATTTTTGTTTTTGGAACTTTCAGTTAGTCAATAATACTCTTCAACCACCCGATTTAAAACCTAAGGGACAATAGTAATTGTGACCTCCTTATTCTAAGTGCATCTTTTAAAAAGGGGAAAAGTTTATATAGAGCCTAGGCTCTAAACAATCAAAATAGAGCCTACCTCAAAACTTTTATTAGAAGAGGTTATTTTGATACCTAAATATCATCAAATTGATCATCTCGACATCAAGATGCATAGACATGAGAAAAAGATAAATTTCAAGTTTTGGAAATAGTGCATCTTGTAACATATTTTTCGACCGTCAATTTTTAAGATTTGCAAGTTTTCATAGATTTGCTTGATCTACGCTATTTTTGAAGCTTTAAATTTTATAACTAAAAATAAAAATATAATTTAAGGCTATCACAAAACTTTTTAGTGTTGAAACTATATTTCTCGATACTATCTAAAGTTGGGCTCTAATTTGATCGTTTAGAGACCCTTTAAATAGTTTCCCAAATGAAAATTTATTCTGGAGTCTCCATTTTCATGGATGCAAATCCACTAGCTCAATGTCACTTTATCACTAAAATTTGCTGAGAGTTATGTTGAAAATGGATGCAAATCCACGACGTCAATGTCACTTTATCACTAAAATTTTCTCAGACATATGTTGTGATGTCAGAACCTCCTGATGATGGTTTGAAAATCTATTTTTTTTTGTCTAGTTATAAAATATAAATCTTAAAAAATATCATGGATCAATAGACACTTGAAAATCTTGAAAATATATGGTCTAAATAACTTGTATAAAATGTTCACTATTTTTGAAACTTGAAATTCTTTTTTTTCTTCATATTACAGACATCTCGAGGTCAAGATGATTGATTGGATGGCTCTCCATTATATTACAGACACATTGTTCTTAAGATTTTTGATGGGTATCTTACTTTAATAATATAAGGGTGCAACCTTATATAAACATTTTCCATATGTATATTGTTAAGGTTTATATAAGGTGCTTACCTTATATTATAAAAGCAAAGGCGTACCTCTAAGTTTGTCAGAAGATATAGTTCCGATATCAAAAACCTTAGAAAGGGTTTGAAAATCCATGTTCAACTCTAATTAAGAAATTTTAAATTTAAAAAATGGTCCAAATCCAGTAGATTTATAAACACTTGAAAGTCTTGAAAATAAACGGTTTAGATAACTTGCTATAAGATGCATAATTTTGGTCTTGATTTTTTTTTTTATATCCATACATCTCAAGATAGAGATGAATACTTGGACATGTGCACTGCATGATAGGGCTCATCATCATCATCATTATCGTAAGTCAAGTTTTCTCTCAATTATTTGGCATCTATCTGCATAATAGGGCTCTTTAAAAATAACTAACAAGTATTTTTCAAATTTTAAAATAACCAACCTATGCCTAAAAAAATAATGAGGTAATATTTCAAACAATTATTTTTAATATTTTAATATGGTGTATGATGGTATATAGAAAACACTTAAAAATGCTTATGAGTTAACTTTTAAAGTATTTTAATCATGGCTCCTCACTATCTAAAGTCTATCAAACAATCATGATTGTATGATAGTATTTGAATTTTAATAATTTTTTTAAAAATTAGGTTAGCCTTAAATTTTGTGGATATACGTGCATTAGTGAGCCGTAACTAAGTAAAATATAAAAAATAATTCAAATAATAAAAATGTTGAAATTAACCCTATGAATATTTTGGGGCTATTTTCATAATTCTATTATTTGATAATTATTTTTAGTATTTTATTTTTGTGCAAGATGGTTAGATGTATATACCCCTTGAATTTCAAATAAAGTAAATTTGTATAAAAATATTAAAATTAAAATACCATTGGATAATCGTGGCCATCTGATGCACTTGGATGTTGATAAGCCATGACTGAAATATTGTAGAAATTTTATGAGTGTTAGTTAATGGATATATAAAGTTTACGGGGTATTTTGATCAATTTATATTTTACGAATTATTTTTTTCATATTTTTATTAGGTGCGCTTCACTAAGATGTACACACGCTCCAAATTTCAAGTAATTTGGATTTGTAGAAAAAAAAAAAAGAAAAATGAAACACTACCGGATAACTGTGATTGTGCGATGAAGTTTAGATGGTGATGATGATAGACGAAATCACTGTTCATTTTCGCCTTTAAGCGTTGGGAAGAGTTTATATATATATATATATATATATATATATATGAGAAATTAACATGTAAATCCTTTTTTTGTTTTAAAGTTAAAAATAATTCCTATTTTTCATATTTTAAGTCGAGGTCCGTTTTTTTCGCTTTGCCGGACATACTTGTTTTTTTTCCCTGATTTTTTTTCCCTTTAAAAGAGAATTTTCGTCCTAAAAAATTATTTTCTTTAATTGGGATTTGGTACAAAAAAGAAAAAAAGAAAAAAACAGAGTAGTGTGAGGTTTACATGAACCAAAAAAAAAAAAAAAAATGGAGAAAAGAAAAATAAAAAACGTAAAAAGGTAGCATCATAGGCTCTTATACCTTGCTTGGTGTAATGTCTTTCTCCCTCTTCAAAATGTCCATGCAAATCTAGGGCTTCTCAAAACGGTTCCTCCTGTTTTCAAGGTTCCCTTTCTCCTTTGTGCCTGCCACTCATTACCACAAGTCAGTTGATTTAGGGCTGACGTGTGCCAAACATCGCATGTGCACTCAGGGGCATTTTGAAACGTGGTTTTTTTGAGAATGGTATACGTGCGTGATTTAGACCTGGAATAAGTGGGACCGGTTCATTTCCACTATAGATTGCGATCTTCCTGACCGGTTCCATTAGAAAACCGGTCGATCCAGTCCCTACCTTTTATTTCTTAATTTTTTTATTTTATTTTTTTTCTACTTATTTTATTTTTCTAATGGCGAATTTAATAAGCCGGATCATTGATCCAGACTGCCGATCCACTGACCCAAACCGGTTTTCCAAACGGTCGATCTGGGTCACTGATATGCTAAAAAAACTACTTTGAAATATAACTAAATGTCATATGATTTATGTTTATTTGTTTAATAACAAAAATAGCCATGGTAAAATTAGCACTATGATCACAGGCAAATTTATTGTTTTACCCACTGTTGGCACAATTGATGAACTTTTTGGTCGGATTTGTATTGGTTGTCTGCCATATTAATGCGTTTCACATACAGGTAGTGATATTTGGGTATATTTTTATAATTTTAATATTTGAATTTTAATTGAATATAATTTTATATAAATATAATATCAAGAAACTCTAAACTCTAAACTTAGAATAAAAAATAATTGAATTTACAAATCCATTTTTAGAATGTAATTAATTAAAGAATTTCTTGATATTGATAAAATAATAGATTTATATGTTCATTCTATTCTTAATATAGAATAGAATCTTAATGTATAGATACAATTTGAATTAGAGATGATTTGATGAAATGCGGCCCGAGATTTGACGCATCGATTACTTATGCAGCTTCGGGCGTGTGTTTATATTTTCGAAAAGAAATCTTCATGTTGGAACCAAATTTAGCAGTTCTTTACTATGATTTGAATCTCAATATGAATATTGACCTTCAAGTTATAAATAAATTTTTTCAATAATCTATATTTTACATAGTTTTTTTCATCTTTTCTATACTTATAATGATGACTATTACTTATTTTAGTTTTTGTTCTGATTTTTCATTACTTCAAATAAATTTCTACAATTATTTTTGGAATTTTAGGCCTATCATGATTTTGTGCAGAACTTGTGACTTTCCTTGGGCCACCGAGTCCAAGGCCTAGGCCTGAGCTGAGTTTCAGAACATTGTTTCAGATAATTATTGAGCATATTGAAAAAAAAAGAAAAAAAAAGAGGCCATTTATAAAGGTCTTTAGCTATGTTCTAATGAACAGGGGTTGCCCCATGTTTTGACCGCAGTTATGGATCTTAGGGCCATACTGGTCTCAGCCAGACTTCTATTTATCCGAAACCTGGAGTGTTCTTCCTCTTGGTTATATGTATTGGGCATATTGATCAAATAAAGGCCAATTGGAATGTTATTTGGTCCTATTTTTAATGAACATGGGCTGCCCAAAAGTTGACGACTTTTAGAGTCCAAACGGCATCAAATCCATTCCGATTTGTGGTGCTTCTCATCCAAGAGATTTTGATCTTATTTTGATCAAATAAGAGTTTATTTTGCAGTTTTTGCTACGTTTGTTATGAGTTAGAGCGTTTCAAAACTCAAATCGGTGGGATGGATTGTTTTGCTACATAGATATGACTGGATGGGCGATATTTGAATGGGTGATCTGCAAAAAATTTGAAAATAAATGAGATAAAAGAAACATTAAAATAGGGATTTACGGGGCCGGGATTTAGGGGAACCTAAGAAAATAGAGAAATTATTAGAAATATTTTTTTATTTTCACCCAAAAAAACCTTTAACTTTTATAAACCTTATCCACACCTTATTTTCTCAATTTCGAACTTTTTTTTTTTTTTTTTAACAAAATAGCCTTCACGGTAGTTGTATTATTACGAAGCCCTAGCATTACAGTACTTTAAGTACTGTAATGGCTAACTCGAAGTATTTTAAATGCCAAAACTGAGGAAGAAGGGTGTCGACAAGGTTTATAAAAATTGAGGTTTTTTGTTTTCTGATTTTTTTTTTTTTTTTTTTTTGTTTTTTTGTTTTTTTTTTTTGTTTTTTGTAAAAAATGAAGATATATTTATGATAATTTCTAAAAAAATAAGAAAAGTATACAAATAGTGAAAGAAAGACCTATGTGATATTTTACTAGGGAATACATTTTATTTATTTATTTAATTTTTTTCACCCATTTCTTTTGACAAAAAATCACTTACATGTGGTCTTTATTATAATAAGATAAATTTCAAAATAAAATTAGCATAACAATAAAACCAAGATCTTAACAATTTGATGCCATTGAAACAACTATGCACTATGCTTGAGAATAAACGATAAGATTGCAAGAAACAAAAGGAAGAGTACCGGATATTACCTCAACTGGGCTTATTACACCCCACACCAAGTCACCACCATCCGATGGCACGAGATCAACGGTCTAGCTTCAATCTCAAATCGGAAAAGCAAATTTCGGCCAAGCCATACCAATGGAACATGAACCCCTTTGATTACAAACTCAAACCCTAGGTGAATTATCTTAGAAACCTAGTTTGAGAGAGATGTATTCTCTTTTTGCTAATCCATAAAACCCTTAGCCATAAATCCATATTTGAGAGATAGGAGAGAAGAACTCCATAACCTAAACTCTTAGGTTCTGTCACAATGTGGGAGAGAGAGATCAAACATGATAGAGATAAACTTTCTTAAGAGAAAGAGATTGAAAGATAATGTGTAGAGTTTTTTGGTCGAGACAATCTCTTTTTTATAGGCTTTGAATAAGATTAGGGTTCTTAGGGTTTTCTGTGGCTTGCCTCCTCTTGTGAGATTGAACATAGACCGTCAATCAAGGGTGACTTGTGGGATGAGAGATCTAAATAATCCATTCCATAGATGGGCTATCAACATTATGGAAGGTACATGAACCATTATCCCTATTTCGTAAACCATTTTTTCATCAATAGATATTAAATAAATTAAATTTAATCAAAATATTGTGCATACCATAAAATATGACAAATCTATTTAATCTTTCCACAAAATCTTTCAAAGATATATCAAGTCAATATTTAGTCAATATCTTCCAACCATATAGCCACATGCCATATGACCAAAAAATAGGAAAGAGAATAAGGGTGAGGCGTGCCACCTAAGGGAGGCACTCATGGGCCCCACTTTCTAAAAATATGTAAGCCCATGTGCATAATGGGTCCCCATGATATTTTTATATATTTAAAATTAATAAAAAGATTTTAAAATATGATTTGAATATTTAAACAATTGTAAAATCAATATCTTTAATTTTATAAATCCAAAAATTCTAAATAAAATATCCAGGAGATCATAAAAATTCAAATAATAATTTTAAAATAATTTTCATCATAAAACAAACACAATTAAATTAATTTAATGGGAAATGATCCATATGGTTTAGGAATCAACAATCATGGGGCACTCCACCTTCAACTGTGGACTACAGACTACACTTACTTTATCAGACCGTCCCAGTGTTTCCCATGACCCAAAGTCCAAGCAGGGGCTCATTAACGGTCACTAAAATCCGGCCGATGAGCCAAGTGATCCAATCCCAGTTTGTGGATTTCAGGTCCTCTCCTAGAGACGAGTCAATTTCACCTAGACCTAATGCGGCCAAAGCTCCTATGGTGCATAGAAGTATCTCTCGCACATGCATATGCCTCACCCTAAAAGGTGGATTTCTAGCTTTTTCGAACAATCTATCGTTATGCATGCTGTGTGATGACACATGGATGAGGCTTTAGCCCCCATTTCTGTAGGCCACCATCACATACAAAGGTCATACAGTCCATCGGCTCACTCATCCGGGCATATTCTCCGACCTTATCAAGGGCTAACTCATTAGAACGCTTTTCGGTTTGTTCTTTATGCCCAGGTAACATGGGTTTTTCCCAACCAACTGACATAGATCGTCAAGCACAGTCCAGTATTTGTAAATATCGTTTGCTTAGTATGGCCCACGAGGGACCATACTTCCATTGAGTTCATGTTCTACTCTATCATTTCATTTTACAAGCTCTCATAAAGCCACGAACCCAACAAATAGACCATTTACTTTTAGGTACAGTTTGTATAGAGTCTAGGCTCTAACAATCAAATTAGAGCCTACCTTCAAATAGAGTCGAGAAATGTGGTTTCAATACTGGAAATCTTTGTGATAGCCTTAAAATATATTCTCATCTTTATTTATAAAGTTTAAAGCTTCAAAAATAGTGTAGATCGATAGATCTATGAAAACTTAAAAATTTTAAAAATTGATTTCAAATCACTCTCATTCGTCTGATTTCAAATCAATGGTGTAAGAGTGTCATTACCTAGACTCAAAGTCCAAAAAAAAAAAAAAAAAAAATCTCGAGCTTATTGACACACCCCAAGCCATCCGATTTGATATTTCATGGCTAGGAATAATTGTGATCTATCAAAGATAAATGGCTTCGTAATATATAATCACAAGAAAATATTACATAAGTTTTTAAAGAGAAAACAAATTTTTTGTTTCTATTTTTGCAGTAGGAACCCATATCTTCCGTAATCACAGTTCAGCTCCAATCGACGATTTGGATTCGGAATCCCCGGGTTCTAAAGCACTGGTTAGAACTATCCATGCACTTTGAGATTGATTAAGCTCTTTTAAATAAATAGAAACCACCCAAAGAACGGCACAAAATAAATTGGATATCTTCTCTCCAAAAAACAATCTCTTTTTTGTTCTTATTGTAACTTTTGTTTTAAAAAAATGTATTTTGTTCTTATTTTACTTAATTGATATTTAGTTTTCTTTTTTCTTTTTTGATTTGCATACGTTATTTGTTGAACTAATTCGCAAGGATAATTTGCTCATTGTTTAGACCTATTTCCTCATTTAGACAATGAAATAGGCTACATTGTTGTTTACTGTTATATGACAGTGTGAAGAAAATGGGGATGCAAAGCTGGTCTGGTTGGTGGTTTCCACTGCGAATTTTTTTGTCATTTTATTTGAAGATTGAAAGAGCAACTTCTATCTGTACTTTCTCATAGAAAATGCACACATTAGGGTAAAATGAATTTTTTTTGATAAAATATTTGCATATGGAAAATTGGTATCTTTAGTATATAAACCATTGCATTTTATTATACTCCTAATATTCAATTCTAAAACCTAGGTTTTTGTGCTTCTGACAAGATGATATTCTAAATCATTTTTTAAAAATTAATTATGAATGCATATTTCCTTTTGTATATTGGCTTTCTTTATCCAATTCCTGAAAATGTTGTAAGTACTGTGAGGATTTTCGCACGTGGCAATATCTTTTTATCTTCTTTTTCAAATCTATCTTCCAATACAGATCGAGTAATTTGTGGGTGTTAGCAAATCCGGTATTATGGATTCCTACTGGATGTGGTGAAAATGACTTATCAATCACCCACAAGCCGATTTCAAAAAAAGAAGATGCCGAAGATCAATAATATATGTAGTAAATTCTGGAAAATTATAGAAAGAACCAAATGCAAATAAAATAAGAATCCAGCAAACTATAATCCAAAAACAAAGTAAAGTCATGTACCAATTTATGTAGTTTACCCAAAATAGGCTATATCCATGGGTGATGGACAATTGATGAATTTACTATCAAAGAACAAATTATAAGTTTTATGGGACCAATAAGTCCGGCCCAACACCCGCACAACAGTCTTAGGTTTACAGTGGATTAGCAAAAACCCCAAAACTTCTCCTCATTGAATCATATTTTCTCTCTCCCAATAACTTATATACGCTCCGACATAAAGATTATTCTATATTAACCAAAATATCCTCACACAAAGAGAAAATATAAAATGAGAGGTAATTTTGTAATACTATCCCAACACAAGTAAGTTTATACAGGAATTATTAAAAGTTTTGTGTGCTCACCCTTTCTCTCTCTCCCTCTTATTAGTAAGCAAATATTAAATATTGAACTCGTAGGTCCAAAAGAACATCATTGGAAGTAATGAAAAAATATGGAGAATTATGGCCTCATTGAGGGTATGACTCTTACTAGAGTAGAATGGTGGATCAGAATTTATATAGCCGATTCCAATGAGTTGGAAAAATGCTTTGACGATGACGATTGAATCTCTCTATTTGAAGATCAATCCACCCTACATGATTTGCCTAAACACCCCTATTTTGAAGATATTTACCCTATCCTCTCTCTGAGGATAAGATCTCATTTTTTTTATTTTTGCGGCACATGCTCCACAGCAATATTTCCCACACTTCTATATCAATGATTATTTACCCAATCAGCTAAGTTCATTTCATCAATCAATAATAGGTGCCAACCATTATAATTAGACCTGAAAGCTCACAATCCTTGCTTACGAAATTAGGAATCTCAAGGTACCGAGATCCTATCCAAGATCATATACACAGTTGAATAAATGCAAAGTAGGTAAATATAATGATAAAAAAAGTATGTACCGGTTTTCAAGACCGGAGCTATCATAAAAAACACAAAAGGCACATCATAATACAATAACAATACAAGAATTATGTGGTTTTCCTTAAATGGGCTACATCCATAGCATTGAAAAGACAAAATTCTACTATCACAATGAGAATTATAGTTTGGAAAAAGTTTATAAAAGCTTGCAACATCAAAATGTAGAATTAAAGATGCACCTCAAAAATCCATCATAAAAGGTTGTTTGGATGTTGGAAAATCTTCTAATTGATCATCTTGAGACGAGATGTATAAATATGAAAAGAAAAAAGATTTTAAGTTCGTAAAATAGTGTATCTTGCAATACATTATCTGGACCATTTATTTTCAAGATTTTTATGCGTTTTGAGATCTACTTAATTTGAACCATTTTTGGAGTTTAAAACTTTATAATCTCAAGGTATCCTATAAATTTTTGTATCAAAATTACATTTATGATAAAATTTAGTGGTGTGCCTTAATTGGATTGTTTAAAGTTGCAACCTTATGAAAAACACACCCTTATAGTTTTGGTTTATAAGAGATGCACCCCTACGATTTCCTTTCCAAATCTGCTTTCTCAACTGATCATGCCACGTATTTTCCCTAGGATGCCACTATTGGAAAGAGCTTTTCTATGGAAAATGAAGCAACCCATAATTATATAATTAATTTAACATCCAACGGTCAAGAATGATCATCCCCCTTTTGCCGAAAGTGTTAATCTATACTTTCGCTGATAATTTCATCCAAAAGGCACTAGATACCCACATTCGGTGACAATTGGTGTTCTCTTGATATGCCATGTCATGCCACGTTTCAAATTGGGGTAGGAAATGGGCCAGGTCGATCTTACCAAGTCCGGGTCTAGACCCAGACAACGGATGTAGTGGGGTGGGTTTGGTCTACTTGGGCTAGACCTTAACCAAGTCTGGTTCGGGTCCAGGTCCAACTTGTACCCTATCGTGTTGGGTTGTCGTCCCAGTTGAGGTCAAACCAACCCGATGCGGCTTAATACTTATATGTGCAAGGTACATATAAATATATGATAGCTATTTATTACAATATATTGTATAATATTTTATTTTTTATTTTTGGACCCAAATCTGACTCAACCAAGTGGGTCAGTTCCCGGTCCAGTTAACTTGGACCCGACCCGAGTTTAGGCTGCGTTGAGATCTAACCTAAACCTAGTCAGGTTGGTCCGAGACAAAGTCGATCTGGACCCGAACCGACCTGACCCATTCTTGGTTATACTCTAGAGTTAAAGAGAACGTATATGGTGTAACCTACCCTTTAGGCAAAACAGCTACTTTAGGGATTACTTTCCCACATGAAACTTTGAGAGGGATAATGGTTGTAGGCTTTCTTGTCTGCCGTCAACTCCCATACTTTTGAATACTCGTGGCCTATACTATAAATTATAAGAGCTTATTTGACAAATGTTAGGTGATCTTCTACCGGTTAAATTACAAAAACTAGGCAAATATTATATATGCCCTGGCTATATCTTTAACATGGAGACCGTGAATATGAAGAAAAAATAAAAATTGAAAATTAAAAATAATAATTATATTAAAAAAATATTTGGACCGTTAGTTACACTTGTTTTAGATAGACCATCTATTTGCATCTATCTTTAAGATAACAGTTTTATACCTTTGGACCGCGTATTGTAGAAATGTGGTCTAGCCAGCATGAAATACTTTTCCATTATCTAGTGATCTTATTGTCAAACAAAATAAATAACAAAAGAAAACATTTGTTAAAATGCACCTAAGAGACAAATTATATAACATTTTTACCTATTTATTTTGATTTAATTTCAAACGACCTATGAAAATAGTTGTAATAGTTGAAAATGAGTAACTGATAAGTTATATATATTTTGATAAATTTCCCAAAGAAAAAATAGAAAGAAAAAGAAGCTCAATTCTTTGACTAACACCATGTGAACCTTATAGTTATATTGGACACATGGGAGTCTGCCACTTTCCAAGGTCTTTCTCTACATGTATAAGTGCATGATTGTTAGTGAATAGGGTTCGTATCCTTTCATAATTCGTGAATTGGAGTACTTAATTAGTCCTGCTCCATGGGGAAAATATATATCCAACTGTGCTTCTAATTCCTAAGATCAAGAAACTTGCATTTGCTTTGTTCAAGTGATTAATCTTAAGCACATTATCAAACTATGGTTCACATATTTGCAGTTTAAGGACCACAAAACAGTAAAACTGAACTCTTTAGGCATGGAAAGATTGTTTCTATATTTTTTATGGTGATCAAGTTTTTGTTTCTGTTCTTGCTTATCATGCTTAAACCAAAAACCAGTATATTTATGAATGAGGTTATTCGTGAATAAGGTTTTTAATGGGTTGGGGTAAGGAGATTCCCCATTTATCACAAAAATGGGGCAGAGAATACAGGACTTACGAAAATTTAGATAGAGCCGAATAATGCACTTTACTATTCATGGTTGCAGGACTAACTCGATTGCTCGTGAATATTTTCCAGCACGCGTAGCTCTTTATGCCTAATTGACATGGTAAAGAATAGACTGCAATTTTCCCTTTTTGAGCACCAATAAGGTCAGAATTAGACTGCAATTTACTATGCGTTTAATAACCTCCGGGTATCTTTTCTTTTTTCGTTTCTTTTTTCTTTTAATGTTAACAAGGTAGGAATGGAACTCAAGGCATTGTGTTGTAGCACCAACCTTGCAAATCTATTTTCTTGAACTAGTTTAACCTTTGGGCCACAAGAAATCCTAATATGTGACTGATGATCTAGCTCTCTAATCACCATATCACTTCTCTTGAACATGGCTAAGTAGCTAGCCAATGGTGCTACTTGTTAGAGTTGTTTTCATACTGTTTTTCCTTTGTTTGGATACCTTATAGTCCAAGTGGATAAAGTTTCATTTGAAAATTGTGATACTTGGCAGAAAAAAGAATAGAAATTTATTCACCTTTGCATTTTCAGATTCTCACAGAGTTTCTCTTAAAAAAGAAAAAGCTATATGCATTTGAATTTGAATTATAGGGAGTGGGAGTGGTCCTCGAAAACATAAAGATTTACCCTCCTTAGATCTTTGATTTAATTCATTCATATGTATAGGGACTGCTCTAGTCCGGCGTGCCGCGGTGTAAGGAGTGGATTAGTACTGATAACGGCTCCAAACTATTTTTGTCCAATTAACAAAAATAGCAGGCTTTTTAATGGCCTTTCCGATACTCTTGGGCTTTGTCGAACGGTATTATTCGGCCCGCACCGCCCTTTATCAAACAAGCCGATACATCATGTAAATACTGCAGTATAACAGATTATACGAGCAGTGCCTTGCTTATGGATTTCATGAATGTCTTGAAATGAATTCATGAATTTTCAAATAAAAGGTCCCATTTCATTCATCAGTAACAGAAAAACTTTTATTTTCATTTTTAGTCTTTTGATAGTTCATTCACAGGATTTAAACCTCAGGGACAGAGTCCAAACTCCACCATATATATGAAATCAAAATTTTAGGAAAATCACATTACAGTAGATGTTTTCATGTTTTATAAAAGGGAAAAATCACTTAAAACAGTGAAAAGACACAATGCATAACAATTTATCTACGTACAGTATGATACATGTCTTTGCTAGAAAGAGGGGGCCTACTTTATCTTGATTCTATAATTTAGAGAAAATTAAAGCATAATTAGCAAATGTCTGTACATTTTTGCCGAATATAGGGTAGTATGCACGTGCGAAGCTGACGTCACTGTCCATTGGTGTGAGAGATATATAAAGAGAGGGAAAAGACAAAACCAATATTAAGTAAAGAAACTAAAAATAAGGGAACCAAAAAGAGCATAAATAGCCCACCATTTGTTCTCTGCACTCGCATTCTCTCTCTCTCTCTCTCTCTAAGCCTGTAACTGCAGGCTGCTCCCCCCCTCTCTCTCTCTCTCTGACTTCCTCCTCTGGTCTTTGAAGACCAATACCTAGGCCCTCTCTCTCTCTCTCTCTCTCTCAGTTTCTCTGGTCTTTCAAGACCAATACCTAAGCTTTCTCTCTCTCAGTTTCTCTGGTCTTTCAAGACCAATACCTAAGCTTTCTCTCTCTCTAAAACGCCAAGATCAGAAGCAGAAGACGATCAACAAGGCAAAGAAAAGAAATTGTTCGTACAAAAACCGGCTGATCGTCACTATCAACATCCATGTAAAAGGAGTTGGCAATCATTGATGGACTTCGATAACCAGGTGTGTCCTCTTGTCTTTTTTCCTTCTCTTTCTTCCCATTATTTTCATTAATGGAGAAAGGAAAATAGCCAGTCTTCCTAACAAATGGTACGCCTGTTCTTCTTTAAGCTTATTCGTCATTTTTCATGGCTTTTCGTCCTGGGTTTTGCAGCATTGTGAGAATGAGTTTTTGGGGGGGACATAATCTAATCTCTCTCTCTACTAATGGAAATAAATGGTGATAGTTGATGTGTATGGGGCATCAAAGTGGTACCAATGTTGGCATTGTTCAGTTATATGTGAGTTGCAAAGTTTTATAGTTACCCATACAAACAATAAGGGAAATTTACCAAATCCCACGTATAACATGAAGTGTTTAACATTTTTTCTAATCTTCTAAATAGCTTCAAAAATAAAATAATTTCCAAAACATACCAAAAAATTTGGGAGGGGGATTTCCACTATTTCCCCTCCATTGAAACCGAGCTTTCTCATTCATTCTCTTATGAGCTTATCACCCACTCTCTCTCTCATGAGCTTATCCACCTCTCTCTCTCTCTCTCTGCACTCTTTAGTTTGATTTGAACCTGTTTTATGTCTTTTCTTCTCTCTCTATCGCGGAGCATCGTTTTAACAATCAGATCATCTACGAAAATGATGAGGGCTCTAGTTTAGTCAAGACCGTCAATCAATTAGACTATATGTTAAAAAATAAAATGAAATATATTACAAAACGTTTTCAACTTGGATTAGATAGTCTAATCGGTTAAGAACAGCCTATCCATCAAATAAAAAACACATTGAATATTTATTTTGATAAGTTTTTAATAAAACCTAATTTTTTACTTTGAGCAAAACCTGCTAAAATACTAAGAACGATTTGACTGGTCAGACCTGCATGCCAGTTCCACTCTTGATAACCAAGGTTTATAGAAAAAGAGAACTTAATTTTTTCAAGGGGCAAAGTTGAAAAGTTTCCCTCCTCAAAATTCAAACTCAATATCAATCTCCATTATTGAAAATTTTGAAATTAAATAAGGGTTGTTTGAAATCAAATTAAATATGGGTTGGTAAATTGTTCATACTTTTGAAGAAATTTCCCAAACAATAATAATGAGGGAAGTCTTATATGGCCACCATTTTTTTTTTTTTTGTTGTCTAACCAAAGGGAAAGCTTTCTATGTGACCCCACTGACATATATAGTATATATGATCTCTGGTCTCAGCCATTAGATCTAAGTAGATGACTGAGGTGGTTTGAGTTACAATGTCGCAAACTAGCTCGTAACTGTCAGATCTTGATCAAATGGGTCATTTTTTTTTTTTTTTTCTATAAATAATTTTGAAGCAAAATTTGGGACATGCATAGATTTGGGTTGCATATGGTAAAAATAATAATAAAATATTTCTGGTAATAAAAAAATTACCATAACGCCGCTAAAAGTTTCAAGGGCATTTTGTTATTTTTTATTAAAAAATATTTGATTTTTATCTTTTAGGTTCTCCCTAATTTTATGATGGGACGCACACGATTTCATCAACAAATATTTTGTAGAAAAAATTGAAAAATAAAACAATACTTAGTGTGATGTTCTAATATAAACAATTATAATCGTTTTGATTCAGATCGAACGGCTAAGAAGTGGGATCACATGTAACTTATTTGTCTCGTTGGAGTCAGGTAGAAACATTTCCTCTAAAAGAAAGTGTGATTTGCAAGATACAAATCTTGCGGTGGCTAAGTATGGCACCCATTTTTTGGGGGGCTATAATGAATACTTCAGTGGCCATACTAGCCCATGGTAAAAGAGGGATTGTGAAGTATGATACATGTAGCATACAATCAGTATGCTGCATGCCACCTCAATTGTCCATTGGCACGAATGGACAGCTCCGAGAAAGTCTTCCCCCAGAAGCAGCAGAGGAAGGGCTTAAAGTAAGGGTGGCAATGGACCCATACCCGACTCAAGACCCGGCATGGGTCCAAAAATTGGACCGGGTAAGTCGGATATCGATCCAAATTTTTGACCCAAATCTTATTTGAGTTTGGGTCAAGAAATATTTTTCGGGTCCGAATATATTAAATATATTTAAATAATATTAAATATGTAGATATTTTAATTTTTGGGTTGGGTTCAGGTTAGGTTTGGGTCCCACACTATATTTTCGGCTCTAGATCCGGGTCAGGGTCCGGGTCTGGGTCCGGTGATTTTGTGTCTGGTCGGGTCCAGGTCCCATATGATTTTTTTGGGTCCAGATCCGGGATCCAACTTGACCCGTTGCCACCCCTAGCTAAGAGGAAGTGTTCCCAGCAAAATTAGCTGTGGAGAGACTCATCTCAAGCTTCATTGTTGTTAACTGTGGAATCATAGTGAACATTCCCATGCATGACAAGGGTTTCTTGCCTTTTGTGTTTTCATAACAGGTCTATTAAAAACTATCATTTAGGACTGGTTCTTAAAGGACTCAAGTTGATGCAATCAGGTATATTTCAACACCCTTAACCTAAGCTCTGCGTGTTTAGGAAAAGTATAGCGTACACATCATTTACAGTTTGGACACTGGAAGGGTGTTTGTGTACCTTTCGAGTAGTCGAGATGGAATCTAGATGATCACGGGGACATTATTTTTCATTTTTTATAAATATTATTTAATGAAATTGGGGCGTACATGCATTTATAGGATTCCTTCAGTTAAAATAATCTATATAAAACATGACCATAATACCCTTCAAACATTTAAGGGTACTTAGGTAAGATTTTATTTGAATTGTTATTTTTATAAGGTGCGTCTTTATAAGATGCCTGAAAGCACCCATTTTCATGTGAATAGACCTATAAAAACAAAAATAAAAAAAGAAAATCAATTTGCAGCCCTCAGATATGCCCAAATTCAATATGTATGCTTGAGGGGTGCACTACCAGTTTCCATATGATGTGGATGCTATACCATCTTGTGTATTTATGCATAAAACTATAATTGGAGCTAAACGATTCTAGCTTAAATCAATATGCCCTTGATTTTTATCTTTTTTACAGTACTAAGGGAAACAGGTCGCACATGGTCGGAAGAGGAGCACTCGTTTCCGGTGAAAAAGAGAAAGAAAACAATTCAGGCATTGTTTCGAAGAATTGCGGAAGAGGAAATGGATGTGGAGATTGATGACAAGGAGAAAGCAAAGAAGAATGAGACAGAGATTGATGAGGATTCAGATGACAGAATAACTCTTAAGGAACTCTATTTGAAGAATGTTAAACAGAAGAAGGGGATGGAGAAGAAGAACAAAGTGGATGATGATGAATTTGGTGAAAAAGTGCCAGAAACAAAACATGAAATGAAGAACAATAAAAAAAAAAAGATGAAGATGGTGATGGACGTGGAGAAAGATGAGGAGTTGATGGAGGGACTCATAAGGGAGAAAACTGATATGGAGGTCGATAATGGAAAGAAGAAGAACAAGAAAAAAGAGGGTTACAAGCAGTTAGCTGAGAGAATTTCGCAAGAGGAAACAGATGTGGAGACTGAAACTGGTAATAATGTTATGGCAAAGAAGAAGAAGAAGAGAGGGAATAATAAAATGGGATCGGGGGCTTCAAAGAGTACTGCAGTAAGTCGGAGGGGGCGGCGGCGCAAGCAGAAAACCCGCAGCTTCTCTCCAAGTGAGCACCACCTTCGACCGAGAAATCCGAAGGTAAGAAAGCTCAGTAGGATTGTCACCCGTTCTTCCCTTGATGAACAGGATGTGAATCATAAGAAGTTACCATTGGCATCAACGAAAGCACCTCAAAAGAGAAAAAAGAAGGCGACACCATCATCATCATCAGAAGAAAAATCACAAGCGAAAAGGAATGTGAGAGAAAACTCACCGAGAATCGTAATACGCCAACTAAAAATCACTGAGAGCACCGATGAAGAAATTGATGATGATTATTTTGACGAGCCAACCCAGAATTATCGAATCCCATCTTGGGTTCGCTGCAAAGTCTACACAAAATGCAACCATCACAGTTCAAAACCTTGTGAGAATGCTGGGGATGGACCCTCTTGATTTTCTATACTTTGTATTGAATGTTGGTTTTCTTGCTTCTAAGAACAGTTGGTATATTTGCTTTTTCAATATATAATATTTCTATTTGTGTTGCCCTCTCATGTGATATAATTGATTGATTGGTATAGGTAACTCATCCAACTCATTCATTTATAGGCCTCCTCTCTTATAAGTTTAGATTAGAGATGGATTTTAGATCCAAACTTCAAGCGGTTCGTAGTCTCGACCAGTGTTCACAAAGTCGGCCGAATAGTTTCTACTGGGCCGAGTTTCTTGGGCTCCGGATCTTGTCGAGTCCAAGTTGGGTGTCTTGTCTAACTTGGGGATATTAAATTTTTTAAAAAAAATAACATTTTTTTTTAAATAGGGAATTTGCTGTTTTTTTTATTTTTATTTTTTATGTTTTCTATCAATTTGGGAAAGATTGAAAAGTTTTTTTTGTCTATAAATACTTATTTTTATTTTTTTTCATATTTTTTTTATTATTTCAAAAATGCTCCCAGTCAAAAGTTGATTTTTTAAATCTATTTTTTGTACTACTTTTTTAACATCATTTTGACGTGTTTCGCTTAATCTTACATTAAACAAATATTTCCTACTTTTTAAGATATTTTTAATAATTTTTTGACATTTTCTTTTGCTACTAGTACTCAGCACTAATTGGCCCGACTCTGCCCGAATAATCGTATCGGGCCAGAACTGATTACTCGGTCCGAGTCCCACTTTAACATGGGTCTCGACCATGGTGATCATGAATTTGAAAGAAAGAAAGAAAGGAGTAAATTCTGAAACTTCAAAATATATTTTTGAAATTGTTTTTAGCCTTTGATTTCACCTTTGTATGGAGTTATCTTTGTTGCTGCAAATCGCCCCCCCAACACATCAAATAGTTTTTCCCAATGGTTTAAAAAACCGATCGGTGACCCTGATCGGGCTTCCAAAAAATCGATCCGGATCGGCGAATCGACGATCCGGATCGGGAATCGGGTGAATCGGTCAGAATAAAGCTTAAAAAAAATCCGAAAAAATTATTAAAATTCATTATAAATATTGTTTTTTAGGAATTCAATAAGAAATGAGGGTACTCCATTAAGAATTTTCATGTTTTTGAATAAATATACGAATATTGATATGTTCTTTCCCTGCATGAACCGCCATTCAGCATTTAATTTACATCACACAAAAGGATAAACATATAATTATCATAGAATAAGTATATCAACATACATGGACTACAATAAAGCATAAAATTAGTAATATATGATCTAAAAATAAAATGATAGACGACGTTATTGTTCTTCTTGGTCACGCTGGTGCCATTGATTGAATTCGTTTAACAATTCATTGATTCGATCTAAAAACGAATCATCGATATTAGCTGGCGTCTGACTATTCCTAAATCCCTGAGTGTTAGTGTTTTGTTCTGTTCCCAATCTAAAATCCCCGAAGATTGTCCATCCTTCATGCTCACCTGCACTGTCGTGCTCATCCCTACACTGTTGCTATTGGGACTCGATATGTGAATAATATGGCTGGGATAGGGTGACCTCTGAATCATCATCTCTCTCATTTTCTCTTTGAATAATATGGATTAAAAAAAAAAATAACAAATTTTCAAAAAAATCGATCATGGATTAAAAAAAAAAAGTCACAAATTTTCAAAAAATTCTATCATGGATTACAAAAAAAAATTCGATCATGGATTAAAAAAAAAAAATCATAAATTTTCAAAAAATTCTATCATGGATTACAAAAAAAAAATTCGATCATGGATTAAAAAAAAAAAATCACAAATTTTCAAAAAATTCAATCATGGATTACCAAAAATTCGATCATGGATTACATAAAATTCGATCATGGATTACATAAAATTCGATCATGGACTACAAAAAAAAACAAACAAAAAAAAACAAAAAATTCAATCGTGGATTACAAAAAAAGAAAAAAACAATTCGATCATGGATTACAAAAAATTCAATCATGGATTACAAAAAACTCTATCATGGGTTACAAAAAAAGCAAAAAAAAAAAAATTCGATCATGGATTACAAAAAAAAAAACAAACATTTCGATCATGGGTTACAAAAAAAAAACAAACATTTCGATCATGTATTACAAAAATTCGATCATGGATTACAAAAAATTCTATCATGGGTTACAAAAAAAAAACAAAAAACAAAAAATTCGATCATGGATTACAAGAAAAAAAAACAAACATTTCGATCATGGATTACAAAAAATTCGATCATGGATTACAAAAAATTCTATCATGGGTTACAAAAAAAAAAAAAAATTTCGATCATGGATTACAAAAAAAAAAACAATTCGATCATGGATTATAAAAAAATCGATCAAGTATTACAAAAAAATCTATTATGGATTACAAAAATACAAAAATAAAATAAAAAAATAATAATTCCATACGGGACTAGTTGATTCACTGTACGGACTCGCCGATTTCGTACAGTGAATCGGCGAGTCAGTGTACAGAATCGTCTGGTTCTCTCTAGAACCGGACGATTTCCGTTTTTTTCGCCAATTCGATCCGTCCATGGCGATTCCCGAGTCGAACCGGGCGAGTCGACGTTTTTTTGAACGCTGGTTTTTCCTATTTTGATGAGGTAAAATTATATCATGCACCATTTTGGTGCACGTTCTATGGTACACCATAGGTGCATCATTTCCAAAAGACAAATGGCAATTGTTGACTATAGCTTTTTCAATGGTTTGATAGGGCTGCTGTCGTATCAAAACAAGTACCGCCTCACCTCACAATTCACCAAAAATTACAATTCAAGCATTAGAAACCCTTTATATCAATTTTCTTGGTTTGAATGCTCCGGTTGTAAAAACAAAAAAATTTCAAGCTTTAAAAATAATGTATATTGTTACAAATTATCTATATCGTCTATTTCACCCTAAAAATAAGTGTTCATAGATCCACAACATCTGTATTATTTTTTGAGTTTCGAATTTTATAATCGGTGATGGAAATTGAAGTAAGAGCAATTATGGAGATTTCCGTTATTGAAAGTGCTTTTCAGACGGGGATTTGAGGTGAAGCTTTATTTTGTTTTTATAAAGCCTAGACCTTTCTTTATTGAGAAAGGAGAGAATATGTTCTCGTGGTATTTCATGGTATGCCTTACATTATGTTCCCTGATGATTTCCATTTTAGTGCAGTGGAATGCTACAAGGTGAAGATCAGAAGAGAATGCAAACAGATTTTAGGAAGCTTAAAGATTACATGAAGATTCTATACTCCAGAGGGGAAAAAAATGATATTTTTACAGCTATTTGTGCCTAAAAAATAAATTTATAAGATTGAATGAAGATTGTTTAATTTTTGAATGGTGAGATCTAAATGTTTTAAAACTTGAAATCAATTTTTTTCTTAAAATATTTCTCTCGTGGTTGTAAAGTTTATCTCACAATTTCAATAATAAGAAAATAAAAAAGCCCATTTTTTCGGGTCTTTTACCTGAAGGAGCTGAGTATGAAATGTGCTCTTGTAGGAATATGCTATGAACTCTCTTTACAAAATATTTGATATCCTTTCAACCAATACTAAAAGAAATATAATATAGCTCCTACCCAAGCTCCAAAGCTAAGGACACCAATTCTAATAAGATCTAGGTTTTTTTTTGCAGGAAGCCCAAAGCTTTGCTTTTGGGTGTCGTTTCTCGATTTCTTGGTTTCATTGCAGATCCAGTGTTTTTGTGTGATGCGTTTTCCTTTGCTAGAGGTCAGGACTTTGTGTTTTGGAAAAAGTTTATATAAGGATGCAACCTTATAATGTAGAACTACGGATGCCCCTCAAAAATTCATCGGAAAAGGTAGTTTTAATGTTGAAAAACTCTTTAATTGATCATCTCGACATCGAGATGTATGACCGTGAAAAATAAAAAGATTTTGAATCTCCGAAATAGTGCATTTTACAACATATTATCTACACCGTCCATTTTCAAGATTTTCATATATTTATAGATCTATTTGATTTTAACCATTTTTTAAATATAAAATTTTATAATTACATATAAAATGGATTTTGAGATAATTCTAAGAACATTTTACATCAAAATTATATACCATGATAAAAGTTGAAGGTGCACCTTACCTCTACAGCTACGGATGCATCCGTATGCAGCTACTGCACTCTTGTGTTTTACCTATATATTTGTTTGTGTGCAAAAGTTCTAAAACCTAACAGGTTGATTTTTGACAAATAAATAGCGAACAAAATATTGACAATAAGCAAATTACAAGTAAAAAAATAAAGCATGAAAGAAATAATGCAAAAAAGAGCTCCAAAATTTTATGTTGTTTACCCTAAAGGGTTACATCTACGGGTATGGCAAACTGAAATTCACTATATTAATGATAATTACATTACAGATTTTGGGATATAAAAGGAATCTTACTATCGACAATAACCAGTTAAACAACCCTTAAAACTACTCTCCGACCAACATCACATGCCGTTCTTTTTTCTTTTAACTTTTGGCAACTATTACCGACACTCTAGATAGAGATGCGAGAACAACAAGAAACCAACTTTATCTCTACAAAGAGGATACTAACTAAAATACTGATAGGAATCACTTCTTTATAAAAAACAAACCTTTCTCTCTAAACGACGCACATGCAAACCGTTTCTCTCACTAGAAGCTCACTTCTCTCTAGAGGCTCATCTCTCTCTAGTGGAAAGTCCACATTTCCCATGAGGTATCCAAATAGGGCACATGTATTCCTTTTTCACTCATTATATATATATATATAAGATTATGAATCCTATTACAAAGAGAAATCCTTATACCCTTAGGCTATATATTTATTTCATGTACAATTTGGTTTTTTAAAAACAAGATATCTCACATCCTACGAAATAAGAATACCAATAAAAAGAAACTCTTCATTATCAATCTCAATAATATAAGATTTCCTCGTAAAAGTGATTTTGGAGATCACATATCTAAGATACGTCGTATCAGTGTCCAACACATTACACATTTTTATGTTTAACGTATTTGGTACTCTTGTCGTAAAAGGCCAATATGTTAGGACACATCGAATACAAAGGGAAATTTACGCTATTAGTATTTTTAATTTGTGAAATTAAAAAGATGTCCTCAATATTTCATACTTTAAGCTCATCTGTTTTTTTTTTAATTGTTTCTAGAGTATCTCTAGGTCCGAACTTCAAGTTCCATACCAAGGTTTTTTCTAAATAGTTGGGGTTCGGATCTTCAAATTCTAAATTGATTTCTCTATGGCTTAAGAAAATTTGATCTTGTAGTCCAAATAATCCCATACCATGACGTATCTAGAATAGTAGCAATTAGTGAAAAAATAATACTTGTACAAACTATTGAAGAGATCCCATCTCTAACGGTCCAAAGATAGAAATTATTGTAATATTATGAACTATTCATGAAGATCATAACAAATATGACTAAGACATTTATGACTCCTACATAAATAAGGAGTTGTGCAGCAGCTACAAAATAGGAGTTTGATAAAATGTGGAATAAGGATATACGAACAAGAACCAATCCCGATGAAAAGGCAGAATAAATAGGATTGGTAAGTAGTACGACTCCTAAACTTCTTAATATAATGCCTGAGCCCAAAGATACCAAAAGTATATCATGTATTGATCCAAGTAAATCCATGATGTGTGAAACAATAAGTCAAAATATTTCATAATCTTATTGACCAGAAAAAAAAAAGAGGTTACTTTATTTTCTTTTTCTTTTTCTTTACGTTCCTACTTTACGTTTCAAATAGAATTTCTCTTAATTTTAAGGTGTTGTGGATTAATATTCATGTAGATAGAAAATTTTGGACATTGGATGCAAATTGAAATAGGACAATATACATAAGATTTTTCGCTTTGGTTACAAGGCTGTGACAATAACTTTCAACGGGGAAATCAGGTAATTATGAGTGATCCATCTCAAACTATGCGACAAATCCCAAGCTCTCAGATTTCATATCTTGTAAGGTTGATTGCGGCTTTCTTATACTGAATATAAGCAGTTTTAAGGTATGCAATCCCGTTGAAATAACCTTTCAGAGCTTCAAATTCCGATCTTTTCATTGGCTCCTAATGGAAAACATACATGCTGTGCAGAGCACATCGTGTAATCCTTAGAAAAAGTATATTTTCTAAATTGATGATTTAGAATTTTATTTGAAAATAATCATATGATTTTAAAGTGCAAAAAAATGGGTTTTGTAGTGCATTTAAAGTGCGCCTTTAGAAAATTTATCTCAAAACCCATCAAGAATTAAGGTCCTGTAGAAATAAGGCGCACTTAGTAGTACAATTGTTGCAAAATTACTGAAGTGAGAGATACAATTAGGTGCCGTAGATATAAGGTGTACTTTAAAACCCATCGAGAAATGTTGTTTTGATACAGGTAAAACCTTTAAGCCATCATCTCGACCTCAAGATGTATAGATATGGAAGAAAAAAAAAAAGATTTCCCACCACTTAGTTAATTTGAAACCCAATTTGAAAGCAAACCCATAATCTTTGATCCCCTGTTTCAAATCATGGAAGTGGAGCACCATCCTAAACACTAGCAAGAACTGATTGATTGAGTTGAATGCACTCTCAAACCATCCTTAAAGAAAAGCTCCAACCCCTCTAAAACTACTATGGTCTGAGTAAATGAGTGAATTCACTAGTGCAAGACACAACACTCCTCTAGGGCATTAACAGAAAAACTTAACAGACACGAATCACTACAAACTCAGAACCCCCATTTCCATGAAAACATTATGAAATTGCTTGCCCATGATCAAAGAAATGGCCCTTATGCTTTCACTCAACATGACATAATGCAAATTGATGAACACCAAAGCCCAACTTCCTTATTTCATTAAACCCAGGATTGTTATCCAGTAAGAATTCAATTTCATGATACAATGATACCATAATGCGCATTTTGATGAAATTTTCAAATCAATGAATGCGTTTAACATTCGAAAGCAACATTCATGGCCCTGCTCCAAATCAAGATTTAAAAAATTGTTGATCTGAATTGGAAATCGCAAATCCAGATCAGATTTGATAAGTCATTGAACCTATTCCCTTCAGAACTAGGATCTGGCTCTATTCGTTCTAAAATTCATTATTCTCCTTTTATAACAAGTTTGTTTGATGATTTAAATCATCAAATAAACAAATATATATGGGAAAGATGCCCTGCCACTTTTTTTGTGTTTTATTTTTATTTCTATTTCTAAGTTTTGGTTATATCGCTGATTCGGCCAATCTGGATAGGTATAATGGAAGGCTGATCCGCCTAGACGACTTGGACAATCCATGGGTTAAAATCCATTGAGCTGCTTAATTTTTTGTGAGAAATTTACACTCATACCCCCTTAAATTCCCAAAAATATAAAAGTCCTCTTAAATTTTTGTCTACAAATTTTGGAGTCAAGTAAATCCCTGTATAATGTTTTCTAAGTGCTTTTGAACTGTGAGCAAATACTGCAGAAATTAGTCATGGGAGAGGGGTAATGCACGAGACCATAAGAAAACATGTCCAGTCTATGTTGATAAATGAGTTATAGTTTCCAAAGCCAAGGTCATATTTAGAACCATTTTTGTATTGTCTCATGCGAATGGCCTTCTCTTCTTCTTGTAAGTATATCAAAAAAATAAATAAATTAGGTTGGAGGAGGCTAAAAGCAGGTTCATAACCTCCAACAAAAGTATGTCTCAAGACCAATGTTCAAAAAATTGACTCGGCCAAGGTACTCGGGCCCTGGCCGAGGCAATTTGCTCGGGCAAATCCAAGTAATTCACCCATGTCCGGTTCATTTTTTTTTAAAAAAAAAAGAAGATACAATTTAGTAGTATATATTAAAAGTCTTACACTTTTATCATCAAGCAACGGTTGTTATGTTGGTTATTGCTTCTGTGAAAATTTGCCACTTTCAAGAGGTCTTGATGTCCATCTTGGGGGGTCCAAATTTTTCTTTAAAATCCAAAAAAAAATGACATTTTCAAAAAATGGTAAAAGGTGAGTGCCATGGGGATTCGTGCTTGATATGATTGAACTTCAAGTGGTAGTGCTAATTAAAAAGATAAATTCACACACATGCTTAGAATTGAGGTATTAATATATATAAACTAGAAAGTATATGATGTACAGCTGACTCGCCCAAAACTCGCCTCATCCAAGTTACTCGGTCGAGTCAGAATTGCCTCGGACAAGTTTTAAAATGCTGCTCAAAGCCATAAGAGAGTAACAATATCAATCTATTTTAAAATTTTGATAATTGAATTTATATTCACCAATTGAACCATTGTTTTATTATCTCATGCCAATGGCTTCCTCTTATTCTTGTTATTGTATTTCAAATTATTGGGTGGAAGGAGGCCACATACCCAAATGGCATTTGTTAGATCCATGGTGCCTAGAATCGCCTGAGAACCTTGAATCCTCACAATTCTAGGCGAATTCATTTTCGAAACGAGAGCCGCAGTGTCGAGTTTGGAGAACAATCGCCTCATCACGCATTTGTCGACTTATCATTCATGAGAAATTGCCAAAACTCGACAAGTTGATGACAATTTTTTTTTTTTTTTTTGGGAAGGTTAAGTTTATGACAAATACTCTTTTTAAACACATATTGAGCGTTATGTGAAGTGAATTTATAAATTTTAGGGGGCTCTAGAATGCTATACTGTATAATTTATGTTTTTCAGGAAGAGAATCAGATATTAGATAACTAGAATATGTAATATTAGCAGCATTGGCTAATACTAGAAGATTTTCGGAATTTTTAGGCACGAATTTAGGGGCAAATATTGGCGTTTATAATGAGGAGATTGGAACAAGCTCTAAGCATTTCGAATGTCTCTTTCTGGAACTTTTGGGCATAGGATTTTCAGGGTTTAAAGAATGAAGATATTAAAGTAAATTTTGAAGGGACGTCGGGGTGCTTTAGCTTCTAAAACCTCAATGCGTCTAATTATTTTTAACTTTTCCAGTCACACATCACTTATTGATTGTAATTCATTATTGCATCATATACGACCTTGCTAAGTTAAATGCCAAATTTTGAGGCAATTGTGCCATGGTGGTGTTTGATAATAAAACAAGGGCTTGAGTCAAAAAAAATGTGGCCCGGGTGCTGGGTTAGGCCGGGCCTATGCCACAAGAAGACCGGCCAGCCCGGCCCTGCTCTGGTTCCCCCTTTTTTATCTTTTTCTTTCCCGTCAAGGCAAGGGCTTGGCTCATCCCGACACTAAAGCGACTAGGGCTGGGCTAGGGGCCGGCCCGGCCCTGCCCTGCCCTGCCCGGCCTGTTGCCAACCATAATCACTAGCATGTGGAGATCCCATTCATGATACATACCTCCACCATAGAGTAGAATAGACGGTTCAAACTGGCGTGCCTAATCAATGGCCTATTGAGAAAAGTAAAACTGGGTGGTCCTGATGGATCAAAATGCACACTTAGTCCCTAGCTAAATCACCATGTTAAAGGGTTTGTTTAACACCCAAATATTTCAGTCTCGTTAATCTCTCTAAGAGCTGTTTAAAAAATTATGCGAAGCTCAAAAATTACTCTAAGTGGATCCCCCTCTTAAGTACATAATTCCATTGATGGACCACCAAAACCAGTGTTTTAAGAGCACAAAATCAATGTTCCTTTCACTGATATATATCGTAAATCATTTTTTTTTCAGCATTTTCAGATGATAAGACCACCGTGACTGATATATTGCCCTCACAGACCAGGTGTACAATTTGGTCTCACATAACCACCATATACTCATTTCCCACGACATCTCCAGCTTGTAGCGCTAGGATGCATGCCAACAACATTTAACCCTCGCAAGTGACCAATGTCATTTACTGTCTTACTTTAAATATACTCAGAGTGGACAGATAGATTGAAAAATCATATGCCCATAATCCAAGGCTGAATTCAAATAAAATGACAATCACTTTTTTTGAAATGACACAGTGAATCATGCACTCTTTTCTTTCTTTTTTTTACTAAATGCACTTCAATGAGAATTTGTAACTTTGTTTAAGACAAACGAATTAGAATCATTTAAACTTACTTCTTTCATCTTTCCTTTTTATCCTATTTGAGTGAAACTTTATGATTTTAAGGTATGTTTTAAAAAAATAATGATAAGGGCAATAAAAGTAAAATAGCTCGTTAAAAGAGTTACTGAGAATAGTGAGGAGTGAAGCTTTTGGGAGAGAGAGCTTTGAGAAAAAGAACGAAACGCGAAAAATAAAAAATTTGTTTACAGCACAAATTTGAGAGATTTTCAAATGAAAATTCCCCCAATCGGACACTTCAAACAAGTTAACTAAAATAGTAGAGGAGTCATGGGATCAGTTGAATTATGATCTAAGGGTTGATTTATCCAAGTGAATAGATTTTTCTTTAGATCATCTGCAGGGTAGGCATGATCTCAACACTAATATACTTAAAGAAATGTAATTGAACTAAGATCTAATTAAAAAAACTGAAAATGTGAGGAAGAGAAACTTACCTAACTAGGCCAGTTGGTCCAGGACACCCGAAGCTTGAACCTTCGCCCTTATCAAGATCGCAGCTTCTCTGTTTGTCCTCCTCTTTCTCTTCAAAAGTGACCAAGCTGTAGCTTTGGTTGAAATAGGGTTGCTAAGCTTCCTAGTCGGGGTTTTTTTAGATCTAATATTTAGAGCCTGAAGTATGGGCCTTTCTAATGGGGTTCATGATTCTTCTCTCTCCTAAGATTTTAAGTGTCTCATTTCACTCAGATTCTAAGTGAGTTATTATGTCCAACCCTCAAGAGGTCGGATTTAGGTCTTTTTGTAGACCTATGAGTGGTTGGGAAGAGGTTAGGAGTGTTTATCCGGTTGGTTAAACTCAAAATTCAAAATTTTGGTGGTCAAACATATGGACGACACACTATGTGTCTTCTAGGTCAAACAGAACCGGACAACACAAATTGTGTCGTCAAAGCTTAAAGCTGGTCACCATCAAAAGATGAACATCAAGTGGTCTAGACGACACAATTTGTGTCTTCTAGACCACCAGAGTCTAAATGACACACTTGGTGTGGTCTAGTCTTTTTATCGATCATATGACACGTGACTCTCAAATGACACAGACGACACACTACGTGTCGTTTGGGTCAATTTTGCATAGACAACACAAAGTGTGTCGTTTAGGCCAAAGACCGCTAGAATCACAGGATTTTGATTCTTGTTATGTCTCACATGTTTTTGAATGATTATTGTCTCTTTGTCGAATTTAAAAGCAATCTATATCCCGATTTAGATTCTTTTCAATTTTAAATGAGGGTTTAAAGGGATAAGAGATCATGAAATGAGGACCATGGTGTTTTGTGGTCCAAAGTGCTATTGGATAGTGTGGTCCTAAGGGTCTTTTAAGTGTTTTTAAGGTCAGGAAAAGAACAAAAATTTACCAAATTAAAAAATGGGTGTCTATTTAAAATCTTATCATTTTTCTACTATTCAACTCAAATTACGTGTATTTTTCCTGGCATTTAGAAATTAAATTAAAACAAATGGGTAAAACCCAAAAGATGCCAAAAGATTTCATGCTCCTAAAGGCGTATACCATCCATTATTCCATCGGCTAAAACAAAATAAAGTAATGATTTTAAGACCCCAAATTTAGAGAATATTAGCCCTTCAACCCATGGACTGACCTTAATAAAAGAAAATTTCTAAATTGCACTCTTGATGCACTTGAAAAAATAATGTCTCAAGATTGAACTTGGACTGTCCAATCTTTGCAGAGTGGGATCCAAGTGTTAGAAGACTCAAAATTCAAATTTTTCTTTGGTAATTTATTCTTTAGTAATTCTTAAGTATTTCCCAAAATTTCAGATTGAAAAAACCTCCCAAGTAGGTCTTTTCCCGGAGGGAGTATGTGTACAAAATGCTCCCACATGAGCATAGCATATGCACACTCACTAAAGAATAAACAACATTTTTTTAATTCTTTTAAATTGGTCATTTATGATGATCTAAGAAGCTTGTTCTTGTAGTCCAATAACACTTAATCGTTTAGATTTATTTGTGTTTACTTTTCAAGCAAGATGAATTGATGAAGTGGGGGGATTACTCAATAGGTGTGGACTGTGGACTAGTGAACTAATTGTTGAGTAATGATTATTGACCAAGTATTGCCTTCCTGATGTAGCTGTTTTTAAGAGTTGATCCTCATAGCAAAATGGATGAGGGTTACCAAATGCTTTATTGTTAAATGCCACATTCATTTAACAAAGAATAAATATTCTTGGCTTATGGAACAATATAGATTCAACCATCTGAAACATTGATTGAATCATTCATGTCCTATTGTCATGTGGTTTTTAAAGGCTTTATGAGTGCTTGTAAAATGAAATGATATAGTGGAACATGAACTCAGTGGGAGTGTGGTCCCTCGTGAACCATACTAAGCAAACGATGGTTTGGTGATACCAGTAGGTTGGGAAAAACTCATGTTACTTTAGCATGAAGAACAAACCAATGAAGGTTTATGGGTTAGCCCTTGATGAAGTCGGAGAACATGCCCAGATGAGTGAGCCGAGGGACTGTGTGGCCCTTGTGTGCGATGGTGGCCTATAGAGACAGGGGACAAAACCTCATCCATGTACCATCACATGGCATGTATGTCGATAGATAGTTTTGGAAAACCACAAATCCACCTTTTAGGGTGAAGTGTATGCATGTGCGAGAGATACCCCTATGCACCATAGAAGCTATGGTCGCATCAGGTCTAGGTGACCTTAACTCGTCTCAAGGGGAGGACCTAAAATCCACAGACTGATATTGTGATCCCTTGGCTCATCGGCCAGAGTTTAGTGACCCACTAATGAGCCCCTGCTTAGACTGTGGGTCATGGGAAACACTGGGTCGGTCTAATAAAGCAAGTGTTGTCTATAGTCTACAGTTGAAGGTGGAGTGCCCCATGATTGTTGATTTATATTCTATATGGATCATTTTCCCATCAAATTAGTTTAATTGTATTTATTTTATTATAGAAATTATTTTAAGATTATTATTTGAATTTTTATAAACCCCTGGATATTTTATTTATAATTTTTGGATTTATAAAATTAAAGATATTGATTTTATAATTATTTAAATATTCAAATAATATTCTAAAATATTTTTATTAATTTTAAATTTAAAAAAATACCATGGGGGCACATTGTGCACATGGGCCCGCCATATTTTTAAAAGGTGGGGCCAATGAGTGCCTCCCTTGGGTGGCACGCCCCACCCTTATTCTCTTTCCTATTTTTTGGTGATATGATATGTAGCCATATGGTTGGAAGATATTGACTAAATATTGACTTGATATATCTTTGAAATATTTTGTAGAAATATTGAGTTGACTTGTGCTATTTTATGGTATGCACAATATTTTGATTAGATTTAATTTATTTAATTTCTATTGATGGGAAAGTGGTTTAGAAAAGGGAGATAATGGTTCATACACCTTTCATAATATTGATGGCCCATCTATGGAATGGATGGCTCAGATCTCTCACCCCGCAAACCCTTGATCGACGGTCTATGTTCAATCTCACAAGAAGAGGTAAGCCAAAGAAAACCCTAAGAAACCCTAATCTTATTCAAAGCCTATAAAAAGTGATTGTCTCTATCAAAAAATCTCTACACCTTATCTTTCTATCTCTCTCTTTTAAGAAAATTTCTCTCTCTCATCTTTGATCTCTCTCACACACTCATTGTGAAAGAACCTAAGGGTTTTGGTTATGGAGTTATTTTCTCCTATCACTCAAATAGGGATTTATGGCTAAGGGCTTTAGGGTTTAGCAAAAAGAGAATCCATCTCTCTCAAACTAGATTGCTAAGAGAATTCACCTAGGGTTTGAGTTTGTGATAAAAGGGGTTCATATTCCATTGGCGTGGCTTGGCCGAAATTTGCTTTCCCAGTTCGATATTGAAGCTAGATCGTTGATCCCACGCCATTGTATGGTAGTGACTTGCTGTGGGATGTAATAAACCCGTTTGAGGTAAACTCTGACGCTCTTCCTTTTATTTATTGCAATCTTATCTTTTATTCTCAAGCATAGTGCATAGTTGTTTCAATGACATCAAGTTGTTAATATTTTGGTTTTATTGTTATGTTGATTTTATTTTGAAATTTATCTTATTATAATAAAGATCACATGTAAGTGATCTTTTGCCAAAAGAAAGGGGTGAAAAAAAAAAAATGTATTCCCCGGTAAAAGATCACATATGTCTTTCTTTCATTGATATCGGAGCTATTGATACTTGAAGCCATTAGTTATCTTTTCTTTTTATTGAGTTGAGATCAAGCTTGGGAATGAGATATAAGAAAGTTAATGATCGTTGTGGTCATGAAATACACCCATGGTTAAGAATTATTAAAAAAATCCAACATAAAAAAAGCCTCTGCATAATGAGTATTCTAGGCTATTTTGAATTAGTGATATGAAGAATATAATGAGGTATTTTTCAATTACATACTTTAGTGATATTTTGTATCTTTAAGAGTAGGATCTACCTGAAAAATTTCAGTGGGAGTTCCTAAGGGAATTAAGAGTTATGGAATCATCAATGAAGGGTGTCAATTTCGACCCTGCAAAATCCAGGAACTGTCCATTGAGTACCGTGATTTTTTCCACCAATCATATGATTTTATTTCTTGTAGAAATTTAATTGTAACACACAAAATTGAGTCTACTTTTAAGCAAAAAAAAAAAGTTCCATCAAAAAATTCCTTGTGGTTTGAAGATATGATCAATTTATTGAAGGGTGCGAAAATGTTGTTTTTCTGCAATGAAAACTATTTCCATGACTTGGAAGTCATGATTTTATTTCTATACTTAACAGAATATTTTATAGTCCACAATTTATTTTTAGACTTCCATTCTGAGTCTAATTTGTAATAAAATTTATTTGAAAGAGATATATCTACGGGAAGAGAGGAATAAAAATTTTAGATTGAAAAGATGTTATCCTGAATTTTCTCCAATTTGGTATGTCTTTCATTGAAGACATGAATAACTATATTTATCAAGCCTACTTAACATAGTGATATAAAGCTTGTGAAAATATATATGTTACTATTATGTGTCTACTTTCAAACAAAATTGATTTGGAAGGGAAACTCCATGATAGTAGAGAGAAAAGACAATTTTACTAGATGGTGTTCATCCTAAAATTCTGCAGCATGATTTATTTTGTAACGTAAATGTCGCTTATTTATTTCTCTAAAGAAAAGTATTATTTGGGATTCAAACTATGATGTTATGATTTTATTTTGAGTCTAGTTTCCAACACAAAAGATTTTAGGAAGAAATTCTTTGAGAATTGAGAGAAACAATTTTTTTTTGAGAGGTGCTCAATCAAATTTTCTGCTGAGAACATTGTGACCTAAATGTCACTGAAACGAAGACTCGCTATATGGTATAATTTAGGAATGGAACTAAGCATTATTTTATATTTTTTAGTCTATTTCAATACTCAAAAGGATTCGAAGATAAACTTTTTATGAGTTGACAGATATCATATTTTTATCATGGGATGCTCATGTTTCATGCTGCAGTAAACTAAAATATGTGGCATGTTAAGGCACATCCTTGAATTCTCAATTATTGAGACCTTTAAGACTCATTTTAAAAGGCTTTATAGTGTGCCATGAGTATGATTTATTATAGTACAACTTTAGAGAGATGTAATGCAGAGTTAGCAAGATAAGAGACTCTATGTAAAGAGTATTCGATCTAGAAATAGCAGAAAGAATAAGAAATACAATACTTATAAAAGCATCTTGGTTTCTTCGAAATGAAGGGATATATAGAGAGACTTGGTAGTAGCATAAAACTGCTCAAGATCAGTGGAAGAATCAAAATTGTGATATTTGAAATAATGGGATGAAGAAGATATTTTCGTCACGATGTTAGACTGAAGAATTCAAGTACCGAAGAGATGGACACTGCGTAACATGTGAAACCAATGACTAATATATTCTCCATCAGCTACGTGCACTTCCAAGATCACAAAAGCTTGTCAAACAAGTAAAAGCGTTGAATCAAGAAAGCCCAGGTACCACACTACGTGGTTTTGAAGTATGAAATATATCTCATATTATATGGTAAGGTCGTATAGAGAAAGTGAATTCAATAACTTTGTTTAATGTGCTTTGGTTATATTTTGGCTAATTGTTTTATGAATATGTATGGAGTATATGGACATTAAGTGATAAGCGCTATCAAATTTGAAAGTGTCTGTTTTGAATACCTTGTGTTTTTGTACCTCCTTGTGCTTGAGTATGAATTACTTAAGGTAGTGTTACACATGGAGATATGATTTGATCAAGGCTTTGAGCCGTAAGGATGAAACACGAGAAATGGGTGTAGCTCATTCAAATATGTAAACACAAAAGGAGTGTTCTGATGGAACTTGGTCTTGATAGCCATCTTCTCAATAATGTCTATATTATGATGTGTTGCATGTGATGATGATCTCTTGATAAATTCTCCATAATTGCCAAAAATGAAGTATTTTGTCAATGCTCTAATAAACATTATTTAGTCGTGCTTTATTTTGGATAAAATTATAAGATGGTATATATGATTTGTTTTTATGGCCATGAACTTGACTTGGTAGGAAATTAAAGGTGAATGCGGTAAAATAATTTATGAAGGTTAAGCATGTATTTTATAATTAAATTAGATGATTTGAGAAAAGCCTAAGTTTATGATTATTGTTTTGAGAAAACCACATAGTCTTGCAAGGTCCATTAAGTTTTTATGAAAATCATTTTAAACTGTCATACTATTACATAACTATTGCTTGTGAATGCATATATATTTACCAAGTCAATTTTTTTTTTATTAAAAAGAGAAACATTCTATCTTAAGGTATTTATAAAAGTGGGAGAAAAACTATCATGTACTGTTTTTAAAAAAAAATACCTATATGCTTTGACCATGTTTCTAGTTATTTAGATTCTTCGATTACCTAAGACTTCGAACCATAGGGAATGTTGTTGGAATGCCATCATGCTGGGCTTTCCTTACACATATTATGTTGATTTACTACTAAGATGTCTAGTGTGGTTGAACCTTTATGGTTCATGAAGGTTTTTGCATATTATGAAACCAATGTGTATTGAATTACATATTACATAAGACTTGTTAGGCTACCTCATGATATATACATAAGAATGTTGAGAATGTATATGTTGTATGTATAATAATTGAGTGGGAGCTGTTATAGTCCCACGTTTTTCTAACTGCTTGGATATTCAGATATATAGGTGTAAGCTATCTCACAAATCTAGATGATGCGAAGTCTACATCTGGATATGTGTTCATGCTTGGAAGGGGTGCAGTTTTTTGGAAATCAAAAAAAATAATGTGAAGAAATTGTCCACCGTGAAGGCAGAGTACGTGGCGTGCGGTTTGGTGATCAAGGAGACCGTATGGATTAAGAAATTTCTTAATCGACTTGACTTTCACCTCATGCATTGTGAAGTAATAAGAATTTTCTACTACAGAACAGTGACGATATGTGTGTCAAAGGAGTCACGATTCCATAAGAACTCCAAGCATATAAAACTATATTTTTATCACCTAAAGAATGATGTGAGATTGAGAAAGATATAGATCCAGATAAACTAAATATTCTAGTATGAGCACCTGCTAGTATTTGGCATGTCAAATGGAACAACTGACTAAAATGTTGTTCACCCATGGAACCCAAATGTTTGGTACTGATTGTATGGCTACAAAAGGGAGCAGCTTATTTGAAGAACTATTTTGAGCCCATCAACATACAACCCCATGCGATGATGGTACGTGATGGTTTTTTGAGATAACAGGTCCATGATTCGTGATATGATGTGAAAGATGAGCTACGACTATTTTTGGGATGAGATCCGAACAGCAAAGAGAAAAATGTGTTGCCTCTGTAAATCCTTTTGTGGAAAGATTGATGGCAAAAGCCATGATTAATGTATAGAGAGAATAAATAAAAATTCTTGAGAGAGAATAAGTAAAAATTCTTGAGAGATATTGTAATTGGGACAGAGAGATGAGAATGAGAGAAAGTAATAAAGAGAGAATGTAAGGCCTTCAAACGCCAAGTGGGAGATGTTTGGTTCATGTGGCCTTTAAAGACCTTATGAGTGCTTGTAAAATAAAATGATATAGTGGAACATGAACTCAATAGGAGTGTGGTCCCCCGTAGACCATACTAAGAAAACGATGATTTGCTGATACCGATCTGTGCTTAACGATCTAAGCCATTCGGTTGGAAAAAACTCATGTTACCTGGGCATGAAGAACAAACCGATGAGGGTTTATGGGTTAGCCCTTGATGAGGTCAGAGAATATGCCCGGATGAGTGAGCCGAGGGACTGTGTGACCCTTGTGTGTGATGGTGGCCTATAGAGACAGGGGTCAAAACCTCATCTACGTACCATCACACGGCATGCATATCTATAGATCGTTCGAGAAAGCCAGAAATCCACCTTTTAGGGTGAAGCGTATGCATGTGCGAGAGACACCCCTATGCATCACAGAAGCTATGGTCGCATCAGGTCTAGGTGACCTTCACTCGTCTCTAGGGGAGGACCTGAAATCCACAGACTGGGATTGTGATCCCTTGGCTCATCGGCCGAACTTTGGTGATCCGCTAATGAGCCCCTACTTGGACTATGGGTCATGGAAAACACTGGGTCAGTCTGATAAAGCAAGTGTGGCCTGTAGTCCACATTTGATGGTGGAATGCCCCATGATTATTGATTCCTAAACTATATAGATCTTTTTCTCATCAAATTAATTTAATTGTATTTGTTTTATTATAGAAATTATTTTAAGATTATTATTTGAATTTTTATGAACCCCTAGATATTTTATTTATAATTTTTGGATTTATAAAATTAAAGATATTGATTTTACAATTGTTTAAATATTCAAATAATATTCTAAAATCTTTTTATTAATTTTAAATATATAAAAATATCATGGGGGCTCATTGTGCACATGAGCTCGCCATATTTTTAGAAGGTGGGGCCCATGAGTGCCTCCCTTAGGTGGCACGCCCCACCCTTATTCTTTTTCCTATTTTTTGGTGATATGAGATGTGGCCGTATGGTTGGAAGATATTGACCAAATATTGACTTGATATATCTTTAAAAGATTTTGTGGAAAGACTGAGTAGACTTGTGCTATTTTATGATATGCACAATATTTTGATTAGATTCAATTTATTTAATTTCTATTGATGGAAAAATAGTTTAGAAAAAAGGGAATAATGGTTCACGCACCGTCCATAATATTGATGGCCCATCTATAGAATAGATTGCTCAGATCTCGCACCACAAATCACCCTTGTTCGACGGTCTATGTTCAATCTCACAAGAAGAGGAAAGCCAAAGAAAACCCTAAAAAACCCTAATCTTATTCAAAGCCTATAAAAAGGGATTCTCTCTACCAAAAAATCTCTACACCTTATCTTTCTATCTCTACACCTTATCTTTCTATCTCTCTCTTAAGAAAGTTTATCTCTCTCATGTTTGATCTCTTCACACACACATTATGAACGAACCTAAGGGTTTAGGTTACGGAGTTCTTCTCTCCTATTTCTCAAATATGGATTTATGGCTAAGAGTTTTAGGGTTTAACAAAACGAGAATCCATCTCTCTCAAACTAGATTGCTCAGAGAAATTCACCTAGAGTTTGAGTTTGTAATCAAAGAGGTTCATGTTCTATTAGCGTGGCTTGGCCGAAATTTGCTTTCCCAGTTCGAGATTGAAGCTATACCGTTGATCCCGCGCTATCGGATGGTGGTGACTCGGTGTGGGGTATAATAAGCCTGGTTGAAGTAATCTCCGGCACTCTTCCTTTTGTTTCTTACAATCTTATCTTTTATTCTCAAGCATAGTGCATAGTTGTTTCAATAACATCAAGTTGTTAAGATTTTGGTTTTATTGTTATGTTGATTTTATTTTAAAATTTATCTTATTATAATAAAGACCACATGTAAGTGATCTTTTACCAAAAGAAAAAGGTGAAAGAAAAAAAAAAAAAAAATTGTATTTCTCGGTAAAAAATCACATGTCTTTCTTTCATGTCCCACCCATCATTCCCACTATGAACATGTCAAAAGAAATAAAAAATTCACTCAATCATCAGACAGCTAGCGTTTCTCAACAAGTGAAGCAGTTTTTTTATTTTTATTTTTTTAAGTGCATTCCTTTTCCGCTGCCCTGATGAATCACAGATGCATGTTCCCAAAATTTCACATCAATAGAATTTTAAAAGATAAGAAAACAAAAATAAGCACCAGCCATACACATTAGCCATCAATTTGTTGAGATTGAATCTGAATCATCCAACCTATACTATCTGGCCTAGCTTTGGGGCCCATGGTGACATAGAAATGATAGTATAACCAACCAATTACAAAACACCTCCGAATTTCAAATTGGTGACCATGAAACAAAGGTCATAACTTTCATGATTCAAGAATGGCACCTAGCATTTCTAATATATATGTATATATTCCATGTCATATGGAGGGTGTTATGAAGAGCTGAACAATCAAGAATCATCAATGACGAATCTGAGAGGGTAGAAAAACCATATGGAAAGCAAGAAATAAATAATAGAAAAAAAATGACCAGGTTTCCTCAGTGATTTGCACAAAAGCATAGGAGACTTAGTCTAAGATAATAAAATAGGGAAATGATCATACAAGCTGACCGGCTTACAATACAGTATAGACCGGGCGGTGAAAACAAAAGAAGAAAGAGATAACATCCCACCCTCCATTACCACTGTTAACATATAAAAAAAAAAGAAAAAGAGAGAAAGATATAAAGAGCTCGTATATGTATTTTACCAAATATAGTTGAGAAAAATAGGGGTCTCATGGACCACAAAAGTTATGCGTATGTAGGAGTCACATTTAAGCCTTCAAAATAAATATGAAAAAGAATTTGCACTAAATTTTGTGGTTAACTGGTTATCAAATTCACTCAATTTGCACAAAATATTTGGGGTAAAAGGGTTTTTCAGTTATCTATCATCCCTCAACCTTGGTCGTCCAGCCCCCATAGTGTGAACCAATAGAATTATATACTTAAGTGTAAGAGCACGAATACTATGCTTTTCCGAGAACATATTACTTCTACTCCCTTGGTGAGATGACCCACTTGGGAGGATTTTTTCAATATGAAAATATAGGAACCACCTAAGATTCACTAAACGATTATTCTTAAAAGGAAAAAAATTCAAATTTGAGATCCCTAACACTTAAATTTTACTTTTTAAAAATCAGATGGTTTCTATTCAATATCGAGACATTATTTTTTTCAATTTCTTAGAGGATGCAATTAGGATTTATTTATTTATTCTTATTTTTTTTGAGGTTATTATGGGCGTTAAAGATGTTATATTCCCAAAATTTGAGATCCTAAAATTGGTTGGGGCTCTACTTGAAGGAGTTAATAGACAGTATATTCATGAGGTAGTAGAATGTCTTTCAGCAATATATAATAAGTACACTTGAACAATGCATGAAGCCTGTCATTCGGTCAGCTTAAAGATGTACACGGCATGGTGACAGGGATATGAAATGAGTGAAAATGGTCTTGTGGTCGTTGGAGAAGTTCCATTTCAAATGATTTTCTACCTACCAGTACCAATGGGTAAATTATTTAGAATAAATACCCCAAAAATCCAAAAAAAAAAAAGAAAATAAATATTGATGGATGATGAGAATGTCAATTTCAATCATAATCATGTGATTAATTAATTGATTAGCTCGTGTTTATTGCCAAATGTGCTGACCATGACCAAGGAGGCGCAAGGGGTCAAAAAGTATCTTAAAAACATAGCAACTTTAGGATAATTCTTAACAAATTAATAAAGGACAAAGTTTATATAAGGATGCAACCTTATAATGTAGAACTACAGATGCACTTCAAAAATCCATTAGAAAAGGTAGTTGTAATGTTGAAAAACCCTTTGAATGATCATCTCGACATTGAGATGTATGACTATGAAAAATAAAAAGATTTTAAGTCTTAGAAATAGTGCATTTTACAACATATTATCTACACCGTCCATTTTCAAGATTTTCATATGTTTATAGATCTACTTAATTTTAACCATTTTTGAAATTTAAAATTTTATAATTAGATATAAACCAGATTTTGAGATAATCCTAAAAATATTTTATATCAAAATTATATACCATGATAAAATTTGAAGGTGCACCTTACCTCTACAGCTACAGATGCATCTGCCAACTGCACCCATTAATAAATAAACTAACAAAAATTAAATTAACAATAAAAAATTAAATGACCCCTCATCCATAGATAATGTAATAATTATTTGGTATTGATTTTGAGTTTTCTATGTCAAGTAATATCATTAGTTTGTAAACCTTGTCAAAAGCTCATGTCTCCTTTTTTTTTTATAAATCAACCACATTTTAGCCTAACCAAGAAGTGGGGCTAGCCAGGGTTGACCATCCAGATATTAAACAAAAACAAATTCTAGAACCCAAGGAAATACGATGAGTGAAGAAAAGAAAAAGGAAGAGACTAAGGAAAGCATTAGGAAGGAAGAGAATAAAAGACCAGTTGATGAAGTATAACTTAAAATGTATAAGTAACAAAGTTGCAACTCTTTTTTTTTATAGAAGTTATAAAATTTTATTAAAGGAGCTTAAAACGAAATTACAGAATTAGAGACAATTGCCTCAGATAAAAAAATGTCACCCTTGGTAAGAAGGTTGCAACCTTAAAATGTAGAATTAAGGTGTATCTCAAAAATCAAACATAAAGGGTTGTGTTGATGTTGGAAAACCCTCTAATTGATCATCTCAACATCGAGATGCATGAATATGAAAAGAAAAAAAGATATCTAGTACCCAAAAAAAGTGTATCTTGCAATACATTATCTGGACTGTCCATTTTCAAGATTTTTATGTATTCATAGATCTACTTGATTTGAACTATTTTGGAGTTCAGAATTTTATAACTAGAGATAAAAATAGATAATCAAGCCATATTAAGACACCAAAATTACATTTAAGATTGGAGGTGCACCTTAATTTGATTGTTTAAGGTTGCAACCTTATACAAACCCCACCCTATATATATATATATATATGAAAAAAGTTTATATAAACACATTAAGGATATGACAATTGTATCTCTCAATTTACTAACTCTAATATCACCTTAAATCTACCTCCCCATTAGTTCAAGGGAAATTTATCATAAATACACTTAATTTTTTGACAATTTAACAATTTACCATTTTTCAACTATTCCAACTCATTGGTGATAGGTATTTTGAAACTAAATCAAAAGAAATGGCTAAATTTTTAAGTAACTGATGTCTTATATGTAAAATTTCCCTTATTTAAATAGTGTACAAAGTGTCACATCTGAAGAGTAAATTTTTAGGATAGTGCTTCCGACACGGCATCTATATCAAACGCTAACACATGTAAGCGTGTTTTGTAATGTTAAAGGCTAATGGGTTGTATTTGGATGTTAACAACACTTAAAAACCCAGATCGGTTCAGTGAACTGCCATCTGGGAAACTGGCTCCGGTTAACAATCTTGATATGTGACCTGACCGAAAGAACCAGTTAATAAAAAATTAAAAACAACAACATGATAAAAATAAACAAAAATAAAAAATAAAAAAAAAGAGAAGAAAGTAAGAGAAAAAGAAAAAAAAGAATGAAAAAAAAAAAAAAATTGATTCAGACGTAGGTTCCTTGATACCAAAAGGAACCACGACTGTCCCCAACGATTCCTAAGTTAGATTGTGCATTACCGATCCAACTCAGTTATTATTTAATTAGGCCCATTCAGTAGAGTCCCAAAATTTAGAATTTCTCTCCCGTATTCTCCAGCTAATCTGTCATGCTCAATCCGAGTGAAACATGCTTCAACCAACAGAACATCTCCTTTGAGTCTTTGACAGTTTGGATTTTGACTCGCTGATTGGACCGCTAAAGTAAAAAGAAACATAGCTTTTGCTTTTGCTTTTGAAAGTTCTTGACCTTCCATTTAAGGTTTAATGGAAGGAAAGTATACAATTAATTGAATTATTGCTTCCCCAAAAAGGCTCAATACAATTCTTGTTTTTCTGTTAAAAAAAAAAAAAATGGCTTATATGTTATGCCTTCAATCCAATTAAGGATCCAAATTTTAGATCTTTGGGAGCTATACGCAACAATTTTCTATTCCATATGATAATTGGGTGCATTAAGGATGGCAATAGGGGATGCAATGGACCCGGACCCAGACCCGACCCGAGACCTGACCCTGATCTAGGTTCTTGGACCCAACGCATTGGGTCAAGGTCTAAATATTGGACTCGAACACTATTTAATATATATTATTTTAATATATTTTTTTGAGAAAATTATATAAGTAACCGTTATATTTTACGTTATTACGGATGTACCAAATAGTTTCCCTTATTACATGTATATCCGTTTTTTACCTTTTAAAACGTAATTTGTTAACTTTACCTTTTTTAAGATGTTCAACATCCGAAAATAGGCCGAAATATTGGAGGTCTCTGGAATTTCACAGAACATCCGAAAATAATTCCAAAAACCTTATGCAGTCACATTTTCGGAAGTTGAATATCCGAATATTTTTTAATGTTGAACATCCAAAAAACCTTCCATTTCGGTTATTCAACATCTGAAAAATGGTAAAGTCATCTTTTTAAAAAAATTGTATTGTAAAAGGTAAAAAACAGACATACATATAATAACGGAAATTATTTGGTACATCTGTAATAACGCAAAGTATAATGGATATATATATAATTTTTTCTTCTTTTTTTTTAATGTTAACATGGATTTTTTTTTTTTAATATTAATTTGGAACCTTCTTGAAAATGGAACTCCAAACATGAACATATGCTACCTTGCCACCTAGGCTTCGAGGTCATTCAAAAACTTTGTAATAAGTTTCGTTTCAAAGCGTTAACTACAATCAGAGAAAAAAACTAAATTGATGAGAAGTTTGCAAGATCAAAACACATACAAATGGTAAAGGGGTTAGCCTCCAAATCATCGTGGGAAGTGCTCCACCCATCAATCCCCCCCACCCTTTGGGGGCTTTGAGAAAATGAAGGCACAGGTTGGATTTTATATAGAGTTCTAGGTAGAGAAAGAGGAAGACTTGCATAATGCTGGATGTGAGTTAATGGCCTGAGATGATCTAAGGTTTGAAGATGAGATTCAGGATCTCAGCAAGGCTTGGAGCTGGAGAAATAATTTCTAGCTATTGAAATAAGTAAAAGGTCTGGTCTATTGAAATTCAAAGTCTGTGTAAGTCTAATTGAACTATTCAAAGGATCCAGTAGTAAAGCTCTTCTCCTACTCGCGGTAGAGCAGAACATGGAGGAGAAGAGAGAGAAGCTTTTGGGGTTTTAGAGAGAGAATATTCAAATTGTTTTGCTTCTTAGAACGAGAAGAAGAAGAAAGAAATATGAAGTTTGAGAAGATCTAGAGACACTAGAGAGAGAAGAAGAATTGGGAAATTTTAGCTTGGGTTAAAAAGGAAAAGAGTTTTGGTCTTGCGTACGGGGTATTCCAAGTGTTTGATAAAAGGTTGAGGTGATGGCTTCTCTTGGGTGGTTACTATGGGTAAAAGGCAAGTAAAAAGTTACTAATGGTTTGAGAGTTTGCCTGTGAGAAAACTATTTTTCATCGAAGTTTGAGTGAATTTTCAATACCTACGGGGGAGAGAGAAGTGATGGAGGCAAAAGAAGTTAAGAATAGAGTAAAGCGTCATTCCTATGCTCAAATTCTTCATTCTTCTACTAGGTTTGATCATCGTGTTGATCCAGTGATTATGGTTGGTGATAATGTTGTCAAAGATAGACTCCAACGTATCCAACCTAGTGTTGTCAAATATTTTATCTTTAAAGGTACATACATTGCGGGTTGTTAGATATGGGTGGACAAATCCTAGACTTCGACCCCTAGCCTATGTAGAAGTATCCCATGACAGAAATGTCTTTGGCTATCTAGAGTGAGAACTTGCGTTGGGATGGAAATATCTTTCAGCAACTTATGGAAGTAGTAGAGCCTATGAAAATGGTAGGTGGTGAAACAATGAGGAAGATGAAGAACTGGTCATGGCAATCCCCTTGGCCTATCACTTACTAGATGAGCCCCTAGATGATGAAGAGGACGATGAGCCTGGAACGTTACCAGTAGTCCTGCACTCCTCAAAAGTCGGCAAGGTTGTTGATGTGATGAATTTCCATTACGGAGACTCTCTGGACTCTATCACCGAAATGTTGCAGAAAGATCGTGACAAGGATATTGATGCACAACTTAGAGGCTCAAAAATTCAAAAATCAAAGCATAAAGGGTGAATGTAAAGGGAGCTCAATAATATGGTATGCTCTATAAACTATGACATGTTCTTTCTTAATGGGTGCACTCGCACCGTTTCTGAACCCTATAGTACTGTGTCTGCTGGTCCATCTAAGATCACCAAGTACAATTGACGTTATGTCTCATAATGAAAATACTATGTTGGAATGTTCGGGGCCTCAATAGTAGTAGAAGGAAAGAGATGTCTTGTTTTTTTTTTTTTTAGGCAAGAAAACCTGACATTTTGATTATATGGGAATCAAAGATGGAGGCCACAAATTTTCAGTCTACTAAGTTAGTTTGGGGTAGGAGACCAATGGACTTCATAGATTTTGATTCTAATGGTTTATCAGGTAGTTTGTGGGTCATATCGGACCTAAGTGTGGTTCAAAAAGAAGATTGTGTTTTAAATGAAAGTCATATTTCCATTTTGTTTTCTGGCCCTGTGGATGGTTTTAAATGGTGTTTAACAAATGTATATGGTGTCAATTTTTTGATGAACTAAATGATTTGACCAATTTCGCTAATGTGCCATGGTGTATTGGAGGTGATTTCAATGTGATTCGATTGCCTAGTTAATCCTCAATTAATCCTAGGATCTCTCATTGTATATGTATGTTTAATTCTTTTATTCAAAAGTACATTCCTTCGATTGGGATTGCCTGCACATGTTCAAACCATGCTCTTACAAACTCTGCCCTTCCCCGCTTGGATAGGTTCTTGGTAACCAACTCCTTTATTAATAAGTTTCCAAATCTTTATGTTAAAGCCTTAATGAAAATTGCATCCGATCATATCCCTCTCCTATTCAATTTAATGGGTATGAAGTTTTACTTATCACCTTTTAGAATGGAGCTAAATTTGTTATCAGATATAAGCTTTATTAAGTTAGTAGAAGAGTTTTGGCAAAATACCAAGATAGAAGGTTGGGTGGGTCATCAATTTATTACTAAATTAAAAATGCTGAAAAAGGAAATCTGTAAATGGAAAAAAGAATCTTGGGGTAACCTAAAGACAAAATTTGCAGCGACAAAAAAAAAATACTGATGAGATCCAATTTACACCAGAAAAAATGAGAGAAAGAAATAACTCCCTTGCTTAAGAAATAACTATCTTGCTTCCTTGCATGACCTTTTGAAATTGGAAAATTATATACTCTGAAATTGGAGGCCAAGATCTAAAGTGGAATGGTTAAAGAAATGCGATAGAAACACTAAATTCTTTCATGTTATTGCTAATGCTAGAGAAATGGGTAACTTCAGTAGTAAAATTAAAATAGGAGAAGTGGAGCTTACTGAACCAGGTAGTAATGAAATAAGTTTAATTAACCATTTCAATGAAGCTTTTATAGGGAAAAGAAGAAATTGTTTTAGTTTTAATAATGTCATCTTCGATAGATTGCCTTCAGAAAAAGCTTTATGGCTAGAAAGACCTTTCGAAATAAATGACATAAAAGGTGTTGTCCTCTCCTTCAGGAGAGATAAGGCACCGAGGCTAGAGGGTTTTTTTTTAGCCTTTTTTCAAACCTTTTGAGAGTTTCTAAAGGATGATCTTTTTTTACTCATGGATAAATTTTATCATAGAGGTAAAATCTCGACAACAGTGAATTCTACCTTTATTGCTTTAATTATCCAAAAATCTGTTATAGAGAGTGTGAAGGACATAAGGCCTATTAGCCTACTGAGGAGTGTCTATAAAATTGTTGCAAATATTTTGATAAATAGATTGAGAAAAGTATTGCATCTGGTTGTGAAAGGTCATCAGTTTTCTTTCTTCAAAGACGTCAATTATGGACAGTATCTTAATGACACAAGAATGCATACACTCGAGGCTGAAAGAGCAAAAACCACGTCTTCTATATAACATAGATTTTGAAATGGCATATGATAAAGTGGAATGGCATGTTCTACATGAAATCTTTGGAAAGTTGGGTTTTAGATCACATTGGAGAGTGTGGATCCAGGCATGTCTAAAGTCAACTAATTTCTCCATCATTTTCAATGGAAAATCTTTTGGTTATTTTAAAGCATCACAAGGTAATCGGCAAGGAGATCCTTTGTCCCCGTACTTATATACTATTGTGGCAAAAAGTTTCAGTACTATGTTGAACTCTGTGGTGAGTAGAGGCCTTATTTCTAGATTTAATGTTAGTAGACTAACAATCTCTCAGTTACAATATGCAGATGATACTATTATCTTTCGTAGCCCAAAAGAACAAGAAATAAGGAATTTGTAGGTGTTTTAAAAGTGTATCGAAATAGATGCGGGTCTCAAAGTGAATTTAGAAAAGACAATTTTGATTGGGATTGGAGTTTTAGAGAATGCGGTGGCATCTTTGGTAGAAATTCTTGGATGTGGGGCTGGTAAGTTTTCTTGCAAATATTTGGGTATTCTTTTATTTGGAGGAAACCAATCGACAACTATTTGGGATCCTATTATAGAAAGATTTAATAAGAAACTGGATCTATGGAAATATAAAGTGTTGTCGTTTAGAGGAAGATCTATTTTTATCAACTCTACTTTGTCCAACTTACCCATCTATTTTGTGTCCACTTTTTAGAATGCCGAAGCAGGTGGTAAAGACTTTGAAAAACATTATGCTATATTTTTTTTGGAGTAATATAAGAATGTGAAAATAGTTGAAACTCATGAATTTGGAAAAGGTATACACTTCCAAGAGAGATGAGGGTTTAGGAGTTAAAAAGCTCAAATTAATGAACACTAGCTTATTGACTAAGTAGTAGTGGCGCTTCCAAAGCAGCATGATAGCTTATGGGGAGAGGTATTAAAAGAAAATTATGGAGTAGATGTATTGACTTGCCTCATTAAAAGTCTAATATCTAAGGTTGGTTTTCAAGTATTTGGCAAGGAATTGATATGTGCCGATCATTATATCTTAGTCATTGTCGCAAAGTGATTGGAAAGGGAGATCATACCTTGTTGTGGTTTGATAATTAGCTAGGAGACCTTGATCTCTGAGATTCTTTCCCTGAAGTCTTCTCCAAAGTCGACAATCCATTGGCCTTAGAGGAGCTGATTTTACTAAGCCTTCTTGGAATATTGTTTGCAGGTATATGAGGGTCTCATATTCTTTCTTTCATGAGTTCCAATTGCTTATGAATCTGTTGCATAATTTTTTCTATGTCCCCAATAAAGATGATCGATTGGTGTGGGAACTCACAGCCTCAAGGGATTTTTCAGTTAAATATAATGCCCCACACTCTTACAAAAGGTTGTGTTCCTAAGAAAGGGGTTGGGCTAGGGTGGTAGCACCCCATACTTAGTTAACATGTTGTGGTTTCCAATCCTGCTGATACCACCCACTGACACCTTCATAAAAGCCAACTCCCTAATCTCTCTAAAAAAAATGATAAGGACAAATCTTCCCCACTAAATTACCTAGAAAAGAAAAATATATATGTTGTGTTCCTCATTTTACACTGAATTTTAAGACCCATGCCAAAATCCTTATTACTATATATGTTTCAGGGTTAGCTCAAAGAAGAAAACACAATTAGCAATTCCCTACAACATATTATGGAAAGCACTCAAAAAGTGATCCGATTAGTTTGAAGTTGTTGTTTTTTCATTTTTCTACATGAAAATCTTGAAAATGGACAGTTGAAGAAATGTGTTATAAGGTACATTATTTTTAGGACTCAATCTTTTTTTCTTTTTATAGTTGTACATCTCCATGTTGAGATGATCAGGTTTTCCAACATCAAAACAACCTGTTATGATGGATTTTTCCGGTGCACCTTAATTCTACCTTTTAAGGTTACAACCTTACATAAAATTTTCCCGGATATTGAAGGGAAGGTAATATATTTGAGTTTCTAAAACTACAACTGATGAAAAACAATTTTGAAAATGGCCATCAATTTTGGAAAGATGACATATTTCCAAGCACTGGAATCTTAATAAAAATATTTGAAAAATATGTTATGTAACATTATTTCTTATCTTTTTTCATTCCATTCTCTCTTCCTTTTTTTTATATAATTTTCTTCCTTCTTTTTTCATTTCTTACGATTAAATACTGTATTCTCAAATCCAAATTTATGGGGTTTTGGATACTTACCCAATCTAACGCTATTAAGTCATAGCTTTTTTTAAGGTAGTTACTAACCAAGTCATAATTAGGTGGTGGATGCGTGGAGTTCAACTAAAATGGGAACCTAAGTTATAGATAAAAGGAAAGGTCTCTATGCTTCCCCTACAGCATAGAAGTTCTATCCTCTTTTTACCATCCAGCAGTTTAATTTTGATCAAGAGAGCCACTCAACGTTTGATCTTAGATCCGACGTCTCAAAGTATTTTATTTTTAGTTTTTTTATACAAATTGTATGAATATGAAATTTGGTACGTGTTATCTTCTCATTGGGGTGCAATTATAAAAAGTATTAAAAATAATTTTTCGATAAAATATAATGACCAAAATACCTCTTGAAACTTTCGAGGATATTTTGGTCATTTTATTTTATTGAAAAGTTTTTTTTATATTTTTCACTAGTGGGAGTTTAATAGAGAAATGGACATCCGAAATTTGATGTCAAAATAGTTTATAGAAAAAAATTAAAAATAAAATAGTGTAGAGACGTAACATTATGATTGGGACAATCTTAGCGCTCCATTCAGAATGGACGGTTGCATAAGGGGGAAGATAGAATTTTTATGCTGTAAGAGAAGCATAGAAAGCTTACCCATAGATAAATATACCCTTGTGTGAAACTGCAGTTGTAAAACCAATTCGTTTGAGGATTATAATACACCATTGTGTGAAACTGCAGTCGTAAAACCAGTTCGTTTGAGGCTTATAATACAAAAAACAGATGACCTCTCTGTTTGTAGATACATTAGAAGTGCTATTTCAAGAAAATATTTGCCTAAATTTGTGTACAAAAGGTTAAAATGTATGGATTTGTAGTCGACATAGATGAAATCATACGTCTACTTTTAAAAGTTTTCGAGTGAGAAAGGACGCTAATAAGTGATGGTAAAAGTTGTGTATGAAAATGAAAAATGAGTCCCTTTGTAAGAATGAGTCCCTTTGTAATCTAAATATAATTTGAGAAAGAAATTCTGCAGTATAAAACAAAGAAAATTTATCTTGATACCCATCAGAGATTAATTACTTGAGATTTTACCTATATTATTTTATTTAATTTTAAAATACCCATCAAAAAGTTCATGATCATGAGTTGTAATGGTTGTAAATAAGTAAAATATTTAATATTTTATCTCTTATAAGTATTTTGAAAAATTCCCCTAAAATAAATCTTAAAAGAAAAACTCTTCGCATAAAAATATAAAATAAAATAAAAATTTTAATAACTTATTTGCCCCCTTCCTCTGCCCACCATCCCATGAGCTCTTTTTTGGCATAACTTCTTTTTGTCAATATATATTGGAAATAAAATTTGAAACTGTTGAAAGATCGCTCTTGCTTTTTCATTTTTTTTTTTTTTTTTTTTTTTGTATTTTTTATGTTAACGATATTCATTGAGACAATAAAAATTACAGCTGGAAGGAATAAAAGGGGGTGCAAAACAGATCAATAGAAGAAGCAGCAGCAAATATACTTACAAAGCGGTGCTAGTTGCCTCTCTTGCTAGTCTATCAGCTCCATTTCTTTCTTTATCAATGTAGGCAAATAACTACTTTTGCCCAAAGATGGAGAACAAAATTTCATCCATAATGTGGCTCCATATCCTTAGTGTAGGCAATGACGCTTTCCACTCTAAGTTTGGTGTATCGGAGGCACATTTTTAAAATTCCATACTTTAGAGCCCACAATTCACTCTAAGTTTGGCGTATCGGGCCCACATTTTTAAAATTCCATACTTTAGTGTCTACAATTCCGTCAACAAGAATGAAATCCTAAAAAGGTTTATATACCATATATATTCAGTGTAGACCAAACTATGCCTATACAAATATACAACAACAATAATGAACAAATGAAATATATACAAAAATTATATTTTATTTATTATTAGGATATTGCCAACTCTGGTAAGTCCATAAAGTGGAGCCATCACTGTCCCTAAGCAAGCCCCTATACTCAACCACTTGTCATTGATTTCTCACACTTCCAATCTAAATTCAGTTTGACTCATTATATTGATGGTGGTTTCCACATTGATGCACTTACTATATTCTTTTACATACTGAAAAGCAAATCACTAAAAGTATATTGAGGATTGCTATTGAGTTGTTCTGTTTCTTGCCTATGAGCCACAAAAAAAGCCCTCACTCTTTGAGGTATCCTAGTGGACCATACCTTGGCAATTGTATTACCATTATGCAGGTATCTGTCTCTTGTAATAAAGGGAATTAGCTGAGAATTGACCTCTTTGGATTTAACTCCCACACCATTCTGTCTACTTTCCTGGGATAGTAAAAGAATTCATGTAGCATACTCATCAAGGCAATAAATTGTTGTTCTTAATGTCCCGGATTGCTCGACTGACCTCCCCACTTATTAGCTCAATTAGAAGGTAGTTATTATGTGTTGTACTTTTATACAATTTTGAAAACTTGACTTTTAGGAAAGGGAGTGGGGTCGTGGTGATAACATCTGTTGTGCACAGAAGCTCTAAACTCAACGGATTGATTTTTTGGCAAATAAAATACGATAAATAAAACTTAAAACACATACTAGATTTACGTGGTTCATCCTAAGAAAGGCTACATCCACAAGCACGGCAAACTGAAATTCACTATACCAATAAAAGTTCTATCAAAGATTTTGGAACATAAAGTTACCTCTATAGCCCTCAACAAAACTCAAGTAGAGCAAACCATTTTAAAATACTATTCATTCATTCTCTTACTGCTGGCAACCATTGCCGATAATTCCAGATCGAGACGCGTGAGCAATTAGAAATTGACTTTCTCTCTAACTGAAAAGAAAAACTACCCAAAATCATCGTTTCTCTATAAGAAACCAGCGTCTTCTCTCTAAGAAGATTCTTTACATCTTATGCAGAGCCTCCTTCTCTGTCTAGAGGAACCACCATTCTCATATGGTGACCCAAATATAGCACACAGATTCTCTGTAATTTTATCCAATATATATATAACATTAAGAATCCATATTAAATATGAAACTTCCTATAGATGTTATATATATTTCAAAATACCCAGAGATATATCCAAAAGTCCTAATCTTTTTTTATTTTTATTTCTTTTAAGAAACTTATCAATATCAATCTCACATTAAATGAAATATCTTACTCACATAATATGATAATATCTCAATCCTACATACTATGGAATTTCTTTATGTGGGTGATTTTGGATAACACCAAATCCAACATCGTCACACCCTAGTCACCATAACGTGGTTTTCATTCTCACTAACATCACCTCATTAACATCTTCAAAAAAACAAACTCCTAAACTATTTGAAAAAACGGGTAAGAACCTGTTTTCTACCGACGTACCAAAAAAAAACCCATTATTTTTGAAAAACAGATCTCGTATCCATTTAGAGAACCAGAATCTAGTTCTATTCTCATTGCCAACCATTATCGTAGCATATGAGGAGAATAAGGCTCCAACTTATTTGATTCCTTTCCATTTTACTACTCCTCTAGGTCGCTACTATGTAACAAAGCCATTCTCGTCTCTCTTGCTTTAACCACATGCGGAAAGCACGTGTACCATACGAGTGGTTTTGTCACAGCTCTTGCATAGAGAAGAATATGCTATAATATGCACGAGGAAAGTCCATAGCAGTGGTTTAAAAAATGTCGGGTCGGCACGAAATCATTACGTCTGACTGAGAATCAATCACCCCATTTCAATTCTGTGTATATTGAAAAATGTTTGAGTCTAAAAGGAAACCGGCGATTTTGCACAATAAAACGGCGATTCTATATATTAAAATGACATTCATGACCTCCAATTCACCGATGATCCACTGATTTAGAACGGTTTTTGGCTGGTTCTTTGTTTTTCACGTGTTTTTCACCGGTTCATTGTTTTTTCCACACAAAAAAAGGCGATCCGAACCACCAATTCACTGATCCGAACCAGGTTTTGGGTGCCTGCTTTAGGTCACTGGTTCGGTTTTAAAATCACTTAATCATATTAAATGAGGGTCATTCCTGTCCATTCAATGATTGGGTGGTGGTAGGGAGAGAGTGAAACTCCTTTCATTGATTGGACCATGTGTCCTTCATGACTCTTGCTTATGTATTTCATGGAGATCGGTCCAACCTAACTTTTTTTTTTTTTTTTTTTTTCTTTGAATGTATTTAGCCCAGCTTGGCCCTTAACCCTGATAGGGCCAGGGCCAGACTTAGCTCAGGCTTCTTTGGCCTAGTTTCGGCTGGGACATGCTTAGGCCAGCCCTATCGAGACCATGGCCAGGGTTGGCCATGCACATTGCCGGCCTTATTTCTAATAATAAAAGGTACTATTATCCAGTATTTTCAAATTCACTTCGCTTTGACCAAAGATGCCAAAGCTTTCATATTTTAGGCCTAGACTGAAGCAAAGTAAAGCCTGGTGTTGTTGCTTCGGTCAGATTCGGGTTGTTTCGATGAGATTCGGGTCTACTTCGGGCCAATTTGGCTGAAGCAAAGAAAAATCTATATAAAAGTAATTTTTTATTTTTTATTTTTTTGAAATTTTTATATTTATACATAAATATCTAATTTATTTATATTAAATTAAAAAAAAGTCTGAAGTTTTACGCCTGAATTGGCTGAAACACCAAATTACTTCATTTTTCTCAACAAATTGAAGAAGACTCCGAAACGAATCTAACAACATTGCTCCTATCCAAATTTGGGGCTGATTTTAAATGCATGATTATGTCACACAATTAGAAAAGGGTTTTATCTACATTATCATATAGTGCCACATCCACTACGATTAAAGGCCTTTATGACATGCCCCCTAGCCAAACGAAGCCGTGAACTATGTCTTCTAATTGAAGTATCATGGCAATATTTTATGAAAAAGGGCATGAGTCAGGGTTTAATTTAATACATTTTAGTTAGGTCTTTGAAGCAATTAACTGAGATTTCACGATATTTTACCTACTTAAGGGTGAGGAATTTGGGAATAAATTGTCATCACGCATGTGTTTCTAACACAATTTTTATTCCTAGTTTTCTTGGTAGAGAAGTATCAATGGGTTGGTTAAAACTTAAAAAAATAGGAAGAATAGGGTTTTGTGTTTGTGTTCATTTCAATGGATAAGATCCATGTATCAACGTAAGACAAGAGATAGAATCCTTGTTCTTATCTTGTGTGTGGCACGAAGACAAGAGTGCACCGTTATGTGATGAATTATTTTATGGAAGAGATACCCACCATGGAATTCTTTAACCCAGGAAGTGAATGTTCCCCACCGCAAACTTCTTATCTTTTGGGGATCAAAGCCAGTAAAACAAGTAATTTCCCGGAAATAGCTTATGAAATGGACCACATATTCATATCAAAGTCAGTGGGGAACTGGCCCAGTTCTTTACCAAAGCTAGATCAATGTCTAGTTCTATCAGAGAACATGATGAGTCTAGGGGATCAGGATAGACCTAATCATAGAATTCCTAACCAAGTTTTTTTAGTTTTTATTTTCATTTTTATTTTTTAAACATAAAAATAATATTTTAATGTTCTCTAAATCGGCACGAAAAATTGCTAATTCGAATTGCCCAATAACCGGCCAATTCACCCCCTCCATCCGGGTTTTCAAACACTGTTTTTGACATCCTCCATGACAGGATAAATTTTCTCTGTTTTTTTTATTTTTTTAAATTTTCCAAGTGAAGGACTACAACCCTTGGGACCCATTGTGTGAATTGATGGATTCTCCAAACAGAGCATGTCATACGCCCATCAGGAATAGGTGAACCGTCAATCCAATCCCCTATTTTTTATATAATATAATGGAAATAAAACTATTGTTTACATGATCACATGGCAATAGCAATGATTTATACGGGGAGAAAATATGATCTTCTAATTGATGGAATGATTAAGATGTTAACCTATCATATCAATTGACCTTCTTAGTTGTCTCAAGCAAGTGAACCTCATAATCGAAAAGGATAAAATAAAGACACAAAGAATAATATACTATTGTCATAGCATAAATGCCAAAGAATATGATAAAGAATTTAAGGTTTGTTGGTCTACCAATTGCTTAATTCAAGGTTTTAAATTAGGGATTAGATACTGGAGGGCTTCATATAGAATTTGGTCCATTACTTCAAAGTCAAAAAGCCTTTCTCTTTCATCTAAGAAAAGACCCCTTCCATTCTAAATCTTACTTTTAACCACTCTAATTTTCTTGGAGGCTAAAATGTGGTGCCCAAGTTCAAGGAACTATCAAGTGGTTTTTCTCTTTGGTTCAAAGAATGGCATCATTTTATTTTATTTTATTTTATTTTGTTGCTCCTACCGCTAATGCGCCTGCCACAATGATGAGTAGGGAAGGGCTTAGGTCATGGTGGTTGTACCCCTACACCTAAGTACCATGTCGTGGTTTCCAATCCTAATGATACAGACACCTTCAAAAAAGCTAACTATCAAAAAAACAGGTCGGGGCCTATCATCCCCAACTGAATTACACAAATACAAGATAAAAAAGCTACAATGATAAGTTGGTTTACGACTGCTAATTTGCTTGCAATTACTATTGCTACATGTTACTATAAGATTAAAACATTAGGGGAAAAAAGATTATACTAGTTTTTCATGGACAAATTTTAAGGGTTTTAATTGCTACTAGTATTGGAAAAGTAAATTTGATTTTAAGGATTTTAATAGCTACTGATACTGAAAAACTAAAAGCAAATAAAATAATTAAATTCGTTTGTTCGGGCATTTTGAGATAAATTTTAAGTGTTTTTAATCTTTGATTTTCCTCCCCCAAATCAATATGTCTACCGCCATGCTGAATCCTATATGATTAGTTGTTATCGCCGCTGTCGTCATTAACTTGAGTCGATGTTATCATAAAATTGTAATTTCAGTATAATTGAAAATGGTAAAATCAACGTAAGTGGCGCTTTCATGAAGATCAAAATCTGAAAGTTAAGGCTAAGAGTAGGTGGAATAGGAAAGTTAAATATTACATAAACCATCATAACTATAAAGAAAATATTCCAAGGCTTTGAAACCATTAAATAAAACGGGGGGGTTTAATAAGTAGATCAAAATAGATCTCTATTTTTTTTTTTTAGAAGTGATTAAAAAAATTTAAAAGAGACTAAAACAAAAATTACAGAATTAGAGACAATTGCCTCATATAAAAAAAATGTCTCTTTTGACAAGAGAATCAACCATCACATTGGCTTCCCGATAAACATGCCCAAAAGAAAAAGAGAAAGGTCTAGATAAATCCAATATCTGCAGCAACACAGTTCTAAGCTCCCAAGATGGCTTCTATTCCCTTACACCACCTTATGGCATTGAGGGAATCACCTTCGAAAACACAAAAGGGACTTAAATTTCTTGCCACCAAAATTTGTAAACCATGAACTAAAGCCATAAGTTCCGCATGGTTAGCTGTTTTCACTTCATAACTAATTGAAAATTGGAAATCAAGCCTCGAAAATAATGTATATTTTAACAAATTATCTAAACCGTACATTTCACCTTACAAATAAGTGTTTACACATCCACATAATCGATACATTATTCTAGTTTCAAATTTTGTTGACTGTATTGAAAATTGATTTTAGAGTCATTTAGGAGATTTGGGTTGATGAATGTGCTCGCTAAACGGGGATTTGAGATGAGCCACTTTTTTTTTTTGTTTTTCATAAAACCTGGGCCCTGTAGGAACGTCATCCAATACTTAAAGTACTTAACGAATTGTCCAAAAAATAATAAAATAAATGGAGGACTTCTTTGTAATGCCTCAGTACTATAAATTTTACTGTACCACATTGAAAAGAAAGTCATACACGTGTAAATAATGAACAAAATAAGTAGTGTAATGCAAGAAACCATTTGCAAGCTGAGATTTGCATGAGAAGAGAGAGGAAGATAAGAGAAGGCCTCATAATATATTTGACTTTGAAATTACCCAACTTCCATTATTATGATTTCTATTTGGCTCTTTTTCCTGACGAAACCTAACCAACAGCTCTCTCTCTTTGTGGAAACTAAACCAACATGTCTCTCTCTAGAACTAAAACTTGTATCCATAATTTTGGGGTGAATCAGTGGGGATATCAGGCTCTTACTTGATTTATTAAAGAATCAAAAGAGGTATCACATAAACACTCTTATATGTTGGAAATGTGACTTATTAGGCCTTTTTTCTCTAAAAATTTATTTATTTTCAATAATGGAATAAAAGCCGTATACGCGAAATCTCATGTGGTTAACATAAAGCAATGTTATATACTTGGATTCATATTTGAGTTGTAATAGGATGATGCACTGGAGGAAAAACCTAGTGGTGTATTTGGATTTCTTGTAATAATTTGTTTTTACATTACAGATATGCAAAAGTTCAGTTAATTTTCAAATTTCTTTTATAAAATTGTATGAATGTTTTCATGACATCTTATTATGTTAGTTATTAGTGGACTAATGACATGTTTAGCTCATTACATAGGATTAACAGTTTGGCAACAACTTGTTAATTCTAATTGCTGCACTTAAGAGAATTAAAGCAAAAGTTACACTTGAATCTCAACTCGTATAGACCATGAATGTGAAAGTTATAAACCAAAAATGGTTCTCTATGCAAAGAGGTTAACCCCTCAAGAGAAATCGAGAGGGAATGATGAAAATGAGACATTTAAGGTGAATGAGACTCACAAAAAAGGACTCACAAGGTTGCATGTCACTATCACTATAGTATAGAACCTTAAATCCCTATCACTGTAGTGATTGATATATAAGATTTGGTATAAAATCTTAAACCCCTCGTGTGATTTAAGGACAGATCCATATAAGCCGTTTCTTGATTTTATTTATTTATTTATTTTTATTGGGACTAACATTATATAGCCCTCGGTAAAGGAACATTAGCAACATAAGATGAAACGTAAGGCATTAGAAAATAAGGGGGACAAATGCACCACAAAGTTGCTTCATTAATAGAGACCGCTATACTTTGGCCAAAGGATCCGCAACCATATTTCCCTCCCTATAAGCATGTTGGGCACCCATCAATATTAATATAAGGGGTTATTCGCATGAGCGTTAACTTTGAATGATTAAATTAAGGAGTATTTCTAAATTTTGTAGGAAAATATAGGTTTGGTGTCAGAAATTTCTAGGATGGCCAGTAAATCTACATCTTCAATTACAAAATTTAAAATTTCAAAAATGTTACGCATTGAGCAAATCTATAAATACTTGAAATCTTGAAAATCGACAGGCCAGATAAATATGTTATAAAAATATATTATTTCAAGCTTTGAAAATAATGCATCTTGTTACGCATTTTTAGACCATCAATTTTCAAGATTTTCATAAATCTATTGATCTACGCTACTTTACAAATAAATATAAAAATATATTTCAAGACTATCACAAAGATTTTTAATATTGAAACCACGTTTTTCGACACTAATTAAAGGTACGATTGTTTAAAGCCTAAACTCTATAAAAACCGCACGCTTTTCTCAATGCAATAATTTCTATTGTTGGGCTACAAATCTTCTCTCACACTTCCCTCATGCATGATGCATGTATTTTACCAGTCAGTGGCGCAGATAGGAGGGCGTTGAGCGTTGGCTTGAATCCAATTCTACGACAAATTTGTTTTGGCATTTTCCACAATAATTAAGAGACCAAGAGTTCAAATTCCAAAATTTTAGAGAAGACTTAATCAAAATATGAGTGAAACCCTTAAAAACACTCAAGAAATTTGAATGCTTATATGCCAGCTGCCATTTACAACATATGTGCTATGATCTCAATGCCACATCTAATTACACGTGTACAGGCACAAGCATGTAAACAATAGAGAGAGAGAGAGAGAGAGAATGGCTCATGAAAGCCCATGAAATGAAAATAGAGTGGAGGGGTTCTTTAACAAAATTCATGGGCAGTTAGAGAGAGAGAGAGAGGGAAGGAGAAAGAGGGGTGAGAGAACTACACGTACAAAAAGCCAGATCTCTAGAGGAAAATCCTTAAGCCTCAAGCCCCATACCAAAACAGGTCATGCGGCTATATCTATACCTATAGCCCGATACCTATTCTCTCATTAGATCTAACCGAAACTGATTTTCGGTTAATCGATTCAAGCCCAAACCCCACTCCTAACAACTGACTTTCGATTAGATAGAGTGAGAGAATAGGTATAGGGCTTGGGCTCTAAAAAAACGAATAAAAAATCTAGAGGGAAAAATAGACCATAACACTTTCTGGAAAAAATCTAGAGAGGGAAAGAAAGACAATAACATTATTTGAGATATAATAAAATTAATTCCACAATGAGAAAAAAATCATATTGTACACCATTCTGAAATAGGGTTTGGAAGAACACCTCATCCATATTAACTGGGGCTAATCACTTAGTTTAGAAAAGTGTTGGAAAAACGGGGAGATCTAATCGGTAACTTCCTTGTTAGAACTGAACTGGTTTTGGGCGGTTTTGATATTAAAAATAAAGAAAAATATCTTATTATCCCTTATTTTTAACTTATATATCTCATTAGACTTAAAAATTGAAAATATTACCGGTAACCAAAATGACTCCATCTTCTCTATCTTCGAAACCCTAAACCCTTTTGACCATATATTATTGGCATTAACAACTTATGAAATGACTCTCTCTCTCTCTTTAAAACTCCATCTCTCTCTCCCATCATCATCTTTCTCTCTCAAAACTCCATCTCTCTCTAAAACTCAAACTTCATCTCTCACTCTTACATCATCGTCTCTATCTCTCAAAACTATATCTCTTTCCCTAAAACTCAAACTCCATCTCTCTCTCTCTCTCAAACTCCATCTATCTCTAAAACCCAAACTTCATCTATCTCTCTAAAACTCCATCTCTCTCTCACACATAAGAAGGTGTGCTCGTGTTCGAGCTCAAGCTAAACCCCTTGTCTGGTAAACTCATCGAGAAGCGAAGAGAGATAAATGGAGTTTTAGGGAGAGAGAGAGATGGAGTTTGAATAGGGTGTCGTTTGTGTGTTTGTTTGGATAAAAAATTTATGGTCAAAGGGGTCCAGGGGGTTGTAAGATAAAAAAGATGGAGACATTTTGCATACAAGTAATATTTTCAATTCTTGGTACTCATAAGATATGGAAGTTAAAAATAGGGGATAAAATATATTTTCTCTAAAAACAATTCAAAATATATATATATAAATTATCAAAAATAAAGAATTTGGTTCAATTCAAAATATATATATATATATATATATATATATATATATATATATATATATATATATATAAATTCTCAAAAATAGATAATTTGGTTTGTAATACATTTTTTTAATATTCTTTACATTATAGTAAATATTAAAAATTGTTTTGACCATTAATACTCACTTTTATATTTTTTCTTTTTTTTTTCAGAAAATTTTAAAAGTACCTCTAGAGACAAATCAATTATTTAAAATCCATTTTTTTCATTAATGTACAACATTTGAATGTGTTTTGTTTTAATCAACTTTTATATGCTTTTTATATTTTAATAAAAAAAATTTATATCTTTTTATTTTTTCCAACACTTTTTCACGACCCGGGACTTGCCGGATTAGAACAATTGAATCGGCCAGTTTATCAAGTTAGTTAAACCACTTCCGAGTCCAGTTCGATTTTACGAACACTGCTTTAGAGTCATCTCCTTCACTTTTTCAATGTTTTTTCCCAACAGAAGCTTTTCTTTTTGTTCTTTCTCTAAACCCTCGCCCTCGCCCTCTCTTTCTCTCTCTCTCTCTCTCTCTCTCTCTCAACACCACCGCGCTCTCCAAAGCTGAAACAAGAATTTTAGCGTTCTCACTGTCCCGTTCTCAAAAGTGATTTTAGTGGTCAGAGGGTGTACTCTGTTCCGGTGCGGTCATCTTTAAAACTGATTTTCTTAAAAACTTTATCTTAAAACATGGATTTTGGATCTAAAAATTAACAAGTCGATGATCACAAAATTGTTTGTAAAAATAAACTTTAATACTCATTAATGTTTATAAATATTATTTTCCAACCACCCTAGATTATACATTAAAAAAATCTATACTATAAAATTTAAATTTGGGTGCGGTTTGTATTGAGCCTAGGCTCTAAACAATCAAATTAGTACCTACCTTCAAATAGTGTCAAGAAATATGGTTTCAATATCGAAAATCTTTTTGATAGCCTTAAAATATATTTTCATTTTTATTTATAAAGTTTAAAGCTTCAAAAATAATATAGATCGAGAGATATATGAAAACTTGAAAATCTTGAAATTCGACGGTCCAAAAGTGCGTCACAAAATACACTATTTTCAAAACTTGAAATCCATTTTTTTTTTTATGTTCATGCATCTTGATATCGAGATGATGAATTTGAGGATATTTGAGCATCAAAACAATATCTTCTAGTGAAATATTTGATGTAGGCTCGAATTTGATTGTTTAGAGCCTCAGCTCTATATAAACTTTTTCCTTTAAATTTTATTTGTTCTATATTCATGGTCGTGATGATAAACACTATTATCATGTAAAATTTCAAAAATCTAAAATGCATTTCTAAGGCTTTGAAACATGATGCACATAATTATCAACGCCCTGGATTATTGAAACAGGATGCATATGGTTGTGCCAACACCATGTTCATATTTTTCGTTTGGATACTACACTAAAGGAAAAATGATGAAGGTGCAATTCAAAATCCTCTTGAAATATACAACTCGGTACATGAAACCCTAACAAATCTATTTCCAGCCTAATTTGTGAAATTTAAAGCTCTAAAGATAGCAGTGGAAATCAAAATCATCCATAAATATATGAAAAACATTTTCATAGGAACGATTAAACAAAAAAAAAAAAAATCTTCATAGTAATAATTGAGATGTACCTAAATTTTACAGTATAATGCAGTTACAATGGTTGGACCACTGATCGGTATCTTGATTGATGTGGTCCAAAATAAAAATCAAATTTTCACAAAAACATGTAAAAATTGATTATGTTTTTTCCCAATATGACGAACTTTTACCAAGATAGGGCTAATACGACCAGCCAGCTTCTAGCAGTTGGCCTACCAAATAACATGGAATTTTTTAAAATTTCAATTAAACCAAACCCCTCATTGGTTCGATGGGTCCAATCACGATACGTGATAATTCAGGTATAAAATTGATAAATTGGGAAAGAGAGAAGGGCATGTACTACGCCCCCACATTATACATTTACTCCCTCGATAATACTTGGGAGATTTTTCTAAATCCAAAGTATTTTAACTCGAATAAGACTTAGATCGCACTCTCTGAATATTAAATGATCTCACTTCAATCCATCAAGTTTTTAGAGTGCGTAATTTTTCTTTAAAAAAAATCAAATTAATCAATAGATTAAAGTAGTTACCTCCTCCAAATTCAGGGTTCTAATATTAACCCGAGGTTTTACCTGACAGAGTAAGTGACAGTATACTCCTTCGTGATCATAATAGCTTTTGGCTCCAGATGAAGAGAAAGAACCTTATTCAACTTTTGTCCACCCAAGTCTCAGAAAGTCCGAAATTTACACAAAATTTTCGTCCCAAATAATTATGAGGAAAGAAAAGATTCTCCGGATTCTCGTGACCACAAGGTCCCCCATCACGAGCCACGTGGTGGTCACCCCCGTAATCATAGATTCATGGTGCTTAGTTTAACGGTCTCGATTGAAACGTCAACAAACCATAACATAACTCAATTAAATTCCATTAAAAAAACAAAGTAATTCAAAACTCTCGCGTATAACCCACTTTTTCACATATGTGATAAATTTCAAAATAAGAAAATCCAACAAACAGAAGTACAATATCTCCTTTCTGACCCCAAAAAGTAAAAAACATCCCCAAAAAATACCCCTAAAATTCCCTAAAATAAATTCATCAGGGAAGGTAGAGAGAGAAGAAGTTTCATGGTATGTACAGAGAAAAAGGAAATTGAGAGCGAGAGAAAGAGAATGGGTTTGTAGAGAGAGAGAGGTGGTTCTTGAGACAGAAAGAGAATGGGTTTGTAGAAAGAAAGAGAGGTGGTTCTAGAGAGAGAAAGAGCGTTAGAGAGAGGGAGGAAGGTGGTTCTAGAGAGAAATTTACATGGAGAAAGAGGGAGTAAAACAAGAGGGGAAAAAGTATGGTTCTAGAGAGAGAAAGGGGTGGTTTTAGGAGGCAGCTGACTTGTGCTGAGAAAAGGGGTAAAACCGGGGTTTAGAGTGAGAAAAACCACCACCAGGGATCTTGTTACTAGCTGTGTTATCTGTGGAGGCCACTCTCTCACAAGAAGGGCACATGGTGAGAGTAGTTGCAGGCAAGTGCATGTAGAAAGGGTGAGCGGTTTTCAAGGCCCTCAACTCCTGCAACTCTTTCTGCAACCTTCTGTTTTCCTCGGTTAGGGTTTCACAGCACCTCTTTAAATACTCGCAGTCCACCTCTGTTTGTTTCAGCTTAGTCCTGGTTTTATCAAAAACACCGCATCAGAGACTGAAAGCAGTTGTTTTAGAGGGAAGAAATTCAAGAAAGTTCATCGAAAAGACCCAACTTTTCTTACATAATGACCACATTAAAACCACAGGAAGCCATGGATTATAGAGTTGAGAACAACTTGAAAAAGAAATGGAAAAAAACCCAAGTTTGATTATCAGCCCTTTTTTTTCATTTCCATTTTTTTTTTTTTCTCTCGAATAAGGGTTATTCCTCGGAAATTTGTGATGGATGGAGGGTTAAATTACCTGGCTCGCCTGTTTTGAAACCATACTTCTACTTGGCGTGCACGCAGGTTCAGTTGTTTTGCCAAAGCAAGCTTCTGCTTCTGTTAATGAAAAAAAAAAAGATAAATATCAATAAATGAGAATAACATAGAAAACCCCACTTTATAACCCAATAAAATAAAAATAAAAAATCTTCAAAATAAATAGTAACAAAAAAAATCAAACAAAAAGTCTACGAAACAAAGAAGAAAACGCTCAACTTTATCTTCCATTGAATCCAGGGAAAAAAAAATAGTTTTTTGGGGTGTTTTTGAAAAAGTAAAATTCTTCAAAGGATCAAGAAATAATCGTGTTTGACTCAGAAATATCCCAATAAATCTCGCATCAAAACAAAGTTAAAAAGTGGCAGTTTACTCTCAAATCTTTTTCCAAAAAAAATAAAAAGACACCTTTAAAGCATGGGAAATAGCAAAGAAAAATCGATACCTAACACTCAAAAATAAAAAAAAATAAAATGGAAAGCAGCATCTGGCTTTGCTCTCCCCATTCCGTAGAGATAGAGAGAGAGAAACCCAATTCAGTAGAAAGAGAAACCCAAAAAAATTGAGGATAAAATTTGAACTTACAGGATTGAGGGTATTGTGTTCTTTGAAACTCTCTTCTAAATAAGCAGACTGTTCTTTAGAGAGCCTCAGCTTCTTTCTGGTCAACCCATTCTCCTCTTCATCGCTTCCTCTCCTCTCCCCTTCAACGTCGTTAGTGACGGCGTCATTGTCCCGTTTTGCGCCGTTAATTGAGGAGTTATTATGATAGGGGAGCATGGCGAAATCCATTTGGAAAGAGGACACGGTAGAGTTCGGTGAGGAGACGGCCGTTTCCTCATCACCGTCTTCAGTTGACGGAATCAGGTTAACGTCAAAACCCCTGGTTGAGGCCGCGTGGCCCGAGGATCGCGTCTCGGCCTCTGAATTTCCTGAAAATATTGATGGCAAAGTTAGAGAGAGAAAGGAGAAAACGTTAGAGAGAGAAGGTAAGATATGGAATATCTCCGTTAAAGAAGAACTTCACTATAGCCTAGAGAGAGAGAGAGCTCAACTAATACTTCACTGTGGGCTGGAGAGTGGGAAGGGCTAATAGCTTCAAGTACAGTTATCACAAATATAATTTTTAGAGGAAGAAATAAAAAAGATTAAATTTTTAGAGAGAGAAGGTAAGAGATGGAAGATCTCCGTTAACTCAACGATGGCTTAGAGAGAGAGAGCTCAAATAAGAACTTCACCATGTTTAGAGAGAGAAAGTGGCAGGGGGTGATAGCCGCAATTACAGTCATCACAAATATAATTTTAGAGAGAGGAAAGATTAAAAAGATGAAATTTTTAGAGAGAGAAGGGAGATATCAAACACCACAACAACGAAACGATTGATTAAGGAAGAATTTTCATTAAAATAGAAAGAACTAACAAGGAATATGTTAAAAGCTGGTTTAGATAATCGAAAAATAAAATCATTTGCATGTCACAAAAAAACCAAACAAACACTCTGAAAAATGGAATAAAAAAAAGCTAATCAATAGCTAGGGAAAAGATGGAAAAAAAAACCAAAGGTATAACCCCATTAAAATTCCAAAAACCCGTGAAACCGATAAATAAACACAGAAAACAAAACCCACTTCGATTTTCCTGAAAACAAATCAATAAACCATGAAATAATAATAACAATAATAAAGGGGGCTTACCATTTTCAGATGGCCATGGCCGAGGAACTGGACCTAGAGGGAGAAGGTCAAGCTGAACAGGAGGGTGTCTCTCTTCATTTCCAAGACACATCTGAAACCCTAAACCTCCATTACCACTGCTCCTCTTGCTGCTACTGCTATTATATCTCTCCATGAGGACCAGAGATTGAGACCCATCGCCTAACCCTAAGGCAAGCTCCATCCCCCCACAGTAAATTGAAAACACAAAGGATGAGAGAGAAAGAGAGAGAACCAGCAAAAAGAGGAGAGAGAAAGAGGCTTAGAAAGAGAAAGTAGGGTGCTTTGAAGGGGGTTATAAAGAGGAAGCCCCATGCCTTTCACATATGTATATAAGCCCCCATCTCTCTCTTTTTCCTCATTTTTAATTGTTTTTTTGTGTTTAGGGAAAGAAGTTTGACCGACAATGTGGGTTGACAAGCACACGTGAAAGAAAAACAAAGGCAATAAAGGCTTTGGGAAGAGAGAGAAAGCCCACTAAAGCTGTTTCTTTTAGAGAGTAGAGAGAGAAAATTGTTGGGTATTTTTTAGAGAGAGAAACTAGGGTTTGTTTTTGGGTGGGTAGGAAGGGGGAAAAACAGCAGGGGGTGACGTTATTATTGCAGGACAGAGAGGGAGCGATCAAAATATTTCAATTTTTTATTTGCATTCTATTGTGAGGAATTTCATAATTGCACCCTCCACCTCATCATACACGTCATGCCTAACGTTCTTGGAGTCAGAATTGCCCTTTTGCCCCTGCCACTGGACCCGGCTTTTGCCTAAAAGAGCAAGTTCTATTTTTCGTTTTTTTAAGTTTTCGGTTTTTTGCAGTGAAAAAAACTGGGCCAGAGTGCCTGGCCTTTAGAGAGATACAAGTATCCTATGTGAAAGCCCACTCTATATATGAAAAGATAATGCAAAAAGTTCCCACTAAAGGACTCTTTTTTTTTTGTAACAAATATCAGTAAATATATTAATGATGCAGGATAATTACATTATCAATTCTTGAATAAAATTAACAGTGAATAGAGGTATAGTACATGGTGTAGTATTGGCTCCCTTTTTATAACTAGAGACGTGTGGGAATGGAATTATTGATCTCATATTGCAGATCAGACTGCCTTTGGTATGGTGCCATGAGCCTCATTCCTTATTAGACTACCAACTTCTCTCTCTCATCCCCATTAACAAGTGTAACATCAGATATCGCTTTGCTTGTAGAATAAAGCATCATGTATATATTGATCTTCCTTATTAATAGCGGATCTTAATAGTTCAAAAAAAGCATGATGATGATAATGATATATAGATTTTTTTAATCAATTCATCATATTTTCCTCTCAAAAGTCAGCTCTAAAATTATGTATCCAAAAAAAGAAAATTAGTTCTAAAATCATAGTAAATTTATGTGTAAAACACAATTTTTTTTCATAAGAATTATAGACTTAGCATCATACCCAATCCTATTAAGTAACAAGTGCTATCTATAATTTCTCTTTTTTCGGCTTGTAGCGTAAAGTATCCTATAAACCTTGAACCGCTTTAAGCAATAAGCATGTACATTATGTCTATAAGGGAGCATAGTTTACTTCTACTTCCTTCAGTGTTGTGAAGATATCCCAAAATTTGGGAACCTCTTAAGAATTAAAAAATAATTATTCTTAAAAAAAAAAAGAGTTTTTTAACACTTAGATCCCACGATCCAAAAATTTGGATGGTCTTTACTCAATTCAAGTGCTTAGATAGTAAAATAAAGAATATTTTTTAATTGAGGGTTAATCTATGTGTTAAATAAATTATATTTGAAAATTCAGAAACCTAAAATTAAGTTTGATTGGGATTCTACACAAGCTAGTAAAAGGGCGTTTTTACTCCCACAGAAGTAGAATATCTTTTGGCTCACTGGTAATATGAATGATTCGGAGCAGTCCAACACATCTCTCTCGTTAGCATATCTAAAATTAATTTCCAATAACGGTCAACAAGCATAGTGTAACAAATAATTACGAAATAAATTTATTTGCATTTAATCCACTTTAAAGTATGGTGCCACTCGTGCAATATCACCCAGAAACGATGGTCTTTTCCGTAATTTTACCTGGAGAAACTGTAGAAAATTGACTCTAGTAATAAATCTTTCCCAGGGAAAAGCAATCACTACCGAGTAATTTCCGATTTAATGGTCGTACGACTCGCCATACAACCCACCGCCACCTGTGGGACACGTGGCAGTTGCAACTCAGCTGATCGACCACCGGACTTTGACGTACCTCAGAATGTCAAATAAAAAACACAAATAATAGAATTTAATAAAAATATTATATAGTTTAGGGAAATTTATAAAAATAAATAAATCTTGGTATTTTATATTCTACATTAAAGAATAATAATTATTTTTATTTTCTCTTCTATTGATCAAATTGAGCTTGAATTCTGGGGGTTGATACCTATCACTATCTTATGTTTCTATTGAACTTAATTATATTCTTTAATATTTGTACAAGTGCACATGGTAGAATTGTAGATGCCGGTAACTTGAGCTTAACCGGATATTCAAAAGCAAATAAAATTAAAACATATTCAATATAAAAATATAAAATGAGGTAGAATATTTTAATATTAAAAATATAAAATTGAAGTGCAAAATACGAATATGTGAGGCTGTTTTTAAATTTTGAAAAATAATAAAAATTAACAATTGGGTCATTCCTGGTAGATGTGTTATTTATTTTTAACATTGGTATTACTAGAACAAATTGTTGTTCGCCACGTGGACTGCATTGCAAATGGCGTGACCCAAGGTAATTACCATAAAATATATATATATCATTGAAAAGGTCAAAAGAGAGCTTTCTGAATTTGTGGCAATTATATTAAGAGTAATGAAATGATATTAATTATTATTCCATGGCCTATTTTTATTTTTTCTTGATAATTTTGCAAATTGGGAATCTTTTGGGTCAAAGCCAGCGTGCTTCGTGGCCGTCACGCCGTTCAGCAATGGGTTAAAGAGGTCCATGCCTCACCGGGAAACGCCGGTCTCCCGGGGTTAGATGACCGGACGTGACCGGTTGCGTCACAATTGTCCCGCTTTTGGGATCATTGCAATAATTGAAGTCATGCAAGGTTTAATGATAGGGGGTGAGTGAGAGAGAGAGAGAGGCAGGCCCCTAAATTTTAGAGAGAGAATAAACCTTTAGAGAGAGAGAGAAATCTAGAGAGAGAAAGGAGTACAGCATGTAGAAGTTATAGAGAGAGAATGAATTTCAGAGAGAAATGAGATTTATAGAGAGAGAATGTGTTTAGAGAGAGAGTAAAAAGGGGCAGGTGCAGAAAAGGAGGGGAAGTAAGCCCACGCCCTCGTCATGCATTTGGAAAAGATAAGGTTTTCTTCTCTCTTTTCTCCACTTTTATTTTTGGCGTCTTATTTTTTCTCTTCTTCTAATAATTGTTTGAAAGCGAGGTTCGACGACTTGAATAATTCGCTTTTCTAAAGGCGGATAAGACCCGGGGAATTCCAAGAGGAAAAATGAAAGAGAGAAAATCGTCAAAAACTAGTCTGACTTGTTTTTGGAAATTTCCTTAAATCAACTGTTCTTGTAATCTCAAAATACTACTCCTTTGTAATGAGTAAAGGAGACTAATTTTCAGCAAAATTTCAGCCTAATCGTGGGAATAACGCCTCCAAAATTTCGGTGAATTTCGGCACAAACCTCCCATTTTGACCAGTTTAGTCCACAGTAAACATATTATTTATCATCTTGAAATTTATCAAAGCGTAGAGGAAAATGTTCATTGGTTTAAAGTATATTGATTAGTTGCCCTTTAATACTATGAAATTGTTTATATAAGATGTTCATTTTATATTGTAGAAATAAGGTGCACCCCAAATTTTATATGTTTGCATTGTTCTGTTGCTGAAAAACCCTACAATTGAGCAACTGAACCTCAAGATGTATGTATAAAAATATAAATAAAGATTTTAGATCCTAAATGTAGTGTGTCTTGTAATAAATTACATAGACTGTTAAATTTTCAAAAAAACATTATCTTGAAATTTTATTTTTAAAAAAATTGTGTGTTTCTTGATCCGCTCATTCTACGCCATTTTCTCGGCTTCAAAATTCACATTTAGGTGTAAAAAACGAATTTTTAGGTTGTTGTAAGTGTTCCAACACCCAACCTACTTCCTTTAGCAAGATTCAGGGCTGCGATCTAGTCTGATTGTTTAAGGTTGACACTTTATGCAAATCGACACTCTTAATGCTAAGCTAAAATTTTATTATGGGTGTAGACGCACGATGCCCTTCAAATTTTATCGTGGTAAATAATTTTAATGTAAAATATTATTAGGATTATCTCAAAATCTATTTTTATATCTAATTTTAAAATTTTTAACTAACGGTATGAAAATCTTGAAAATGGACGGTGTAGATAATATGTTGTAAAATGCATTATTTCTGAGACATAAAATCTTTTTATTTTCCATAGTGATACATCTCGATGTCGAGATGATCAATCAAAGGGTTTTTCAACATTAAAACTACCTTTTTCGATGGATTTTTTAGGGGCATCCGTAGTTCTACATTATAAGGTAGCACCCTTATATTTGCTCTTCCACGATAGGGTAAGATGGTCTATGCCTATTCCTGCTAGGATTTGAAAGCGGCCTCTTCTGTTGAAGGTTCAAGGATTTTTGTAGTTGGTGGCCCAAGATCGAATGCTTGCTATTGATAATCTCATTGAGGGTGAAAAGATTCTATCAAATATTTGCATCTTGTGTAAGGTGGATGGGGAATTAGGTAACCATCTATTCCTACATTGTACCTTTGCTAGCCATATTTGGATATGGTTTTTCGCAAAGTTAGGAGTTGCATTGGTAAAGCCCCTCTCAGTAGTGGGGATAATAGAGGGCTTATCGGTTCCACATCCAAAGCTGGGGGCTATTACTTGGCAAATTGTTAGATGAGTAATTCTTTGGAAATTTTGGAAAGAGATAAATAGGAGAGCGTTCGAAGGGGTGATTTTGTCTTGTGAAAAGGTCTTGGATAGAATTCTGCACTGTATTTGGTCTTTTTTTTCGATTACTCTGGGGGGTAGGTTATCACCGAATTGAATGTTAAAAGAAATTTAAGTGATATCTTCTACTTGAATTTCACCAAATGTAGGTTTAAAGGGAGATGGTTGCCACCGCCACAGGGGGTATATAAATTAAATTTCGATGGCAGCTCAATAAGCAACCTGGGTGTATCAGAATGATTCGAGATTGTGATGAAAATGTGGTTCTTTCTTATGCAAGTCCTCTTGGTGTTCAGACTGCTAACTTCATTGAATTCTTTGCCCTTCTTTTTGGTCTGCGTACTATTGTGGATAGGAAAATAGGGCATGAGTTCATTCTAGAGGGGGATTCTCTTAATGTGATATTGTGGTGCAAGAAGGAACAACTTCTCCCATAGGAACTAAAACCATTGTTGTTGCAAATCTTGGATTTATCCGCGTCCATCTCTGTTTCCTTTGTTCACGTTTATAGGGAGGCGAATGCCTTGGCAAATTTTCTTGCCAAATGTGGTACTACTCTTTCTGATGTATCCGTTTCTGAATCTGTAATTTCATTATGGAGCAATAACATTTAGTGAACTCTCTATCAAAATAAATAAATAATACCCTTGTATAAATTTTTTCTTTTTATTACTATTATTATTACTATTATTATTATTTTGTATGTGTGTACATGGGGTTCATATATTGCTATCTTTTGCACACCCCCTTAATATTAGCTATTATTATTATTATTATTATTATTATTATTACTATTATGTACATGGGGTGTATGTGTGTGTACATGGGGTGCATATGTTGCTATGTTTTCCACATTGAGCCAAAAACTTTTGCCATTTTGAATTTGTATGTTGGAAATTGGGGCTTTTTCCTTACCAACTAACGATAGGCGCATTTAATTTGAATTGAAAAAAAGCAAAACAACAAAATCTCGTCGTAAGTGTAATAAATTCGTGGCTCATTTTGTTATTTTCGGGTATTCAAAAGGATATTGCCGCCATTTCACAAAAATTTGAGGATCTTTTACTTCTTATGAAAGAGAGAAAGGTCTTCCGTTTTGACCTGGGGACCCTAAATTCCTGTTGAAATGAGTAGTAGAATAGGTCTTCCCCCGTTCTAGAAACCCTAGGCTCTTTAATTGGACATAAATGTAATTTAACTATTTTATTAATGAAAAGTATTTAAGCAATTTATTCAAAGAGAAAATATTGACCAATAACATGAATAAAAAGTATTGAACTAATTTATTCAAAGGGAAAATATTGACCAATAACGAGAACCGCACAATAAACACTCCATTCAAACTTATGACAAATTCTAAAGGAGGAAAGATATTTTTTTTAGTATTAAATTGTTAATATTACCATCCTACTAACTTTTATTGTTATTCACCCTGAATAAAACGATTGGTTCCCCTACAAATCATGGTTTAGTTATTAATCATACACTTGAAAATCGATTAAGATGGTATTGGATTCCACAATCATATTGAATATTAGTCTTCAAATGGAAATTTACTAAACTAAAATGTTACTAACCACTAAGTCAAAATCATAATTGGCTACCAATCCATATCGAACCAGGTATGATTATGAATCACAAATCCCATAATCACATGAATCTCCCAGTGGTCCAATGCTACTAGTCCAAGTTAGGAGCTGGGATTTGGACGTTACCAAGCCTAATTATGAGTTTCTAAATTAGCAACGAGCAGTGGCCAATATTATTTAGATCGGACTTGTCCTCAAATAGGTAGCTGGCTCGGTTCAGTTAAAAGTGGTTCATACTAGTCAAACTGATTAGAATAAAATAATAATTTAAAAAATATATAAAAACGGTTAATTTCATTTAGTTGATCAAACTACTTAACTAATTCGATTGATTTTAATCGATTAATTTTCGACTAAATCTAATGCTTAAATTGGATCATAACATCATAAACAAACTTGTTTTGAAACTACCTGTCCGAGTTCACATTAAAATTTGAAAAGGAAGCATAATCTCACATTTTCCCCGTGAGAAGAAAAACAAATGACCAAAAATAATAATTTTTTGTTAAAAGATTAAAAAAAAAAAAACATAAATGGCGAAAATCAATCTCAAAAAGCAAAAGGCGAAAGAAAGGTACGTCAAATCAAAGGGTCAAAGCGGCAGCCACTGCGCATGCGACATGGGTCCCACCCGTCACGTGATCGGGGCATGCCCCGCTCGCTCCTATTGGGAGGCCGCCCTAAGGTTGACAGGTGGGTGATTGTTATTGGGTAAGAGGAGCGCAGAGCAATGATGGGTATCGCGGCGGGCAGGGTGGGCTTGCCGCTGAGTGAGGGGACAGGCGGCAGCACCCGCAATCATTTGAACTTAGCAGCCTGTGGACCCCACGCCCCTCACAAGGAGCCGACGCAATAATTAACAAGTGATTGAATGTGTGGGGGCTCACCGCTTTCTTTCTCTCTCTTCATCTCTCACTCATCGCCTCTTTCTCTCTCTTCACCTTTCTCTCTCCTCATTACTCCTTTATTTCCTCTTCTTCGTACTCTCTCTCATTTCGTCATCTCCGTCCTTTATATTTGCATCCCTCCTCTCTCTCTCTCTCTTTCTCTCTTCTTCATTATTGAGATTTGCTCCGGACGGGTATCGCTAGATCTCTCTTCCTTGGAGAGGAAAGCAGAGAGAAAAGTACGTCTACAGAGAAAGGCAAATATTACAAGTGTGTATTTAGGTTTCTTTATTTTTGATTAATTTTGAACGAAATTAAGGTCGTATCCGTCTCGAGGATGTTTTGGGACTTCATAGTTCCCTCTTTTGATGAGATATAAAAAGGGCCCCGTAGTACCAAGATGAAAAGATGTAACCCCCCCCCTAATGAATGTTTGTATCCCCACTCTTTTGGTTGCCAAAGTATCAACTTCAATATTAATCTCTCTCAAATAATGAGATAACTCAAAAGAATCTTTACTTAAAATAAAATAAAATTTCATTAAAAATGCTGTAAGGTGCTTTATTTTTCTTTTTATCCAAGCAATGACATTGTTTGAATCACCTTCAATTATCTTTTGGCCCTCAAGGTTCTTTCAATCTTTTGAACTTGCTCTTGCCTCACCTTCATTCACTGTTGTATATCCACATGATCTCGAATAGGTGAATTTGTAATTACCTATGTGATCTCTAATGGTACCACCATAACCTGCTCAGCCTGAGTTTCCAATCGAGCTCCCATCAAAATTGAGTTTTAAACAATTTTCATGAGGAAGAGTCCAAATAGTATTTCAAGTCTGCTTGTTATTATTAAGCTTAACAACTTCTGATGGGTTCTAAAAAATATGTGATTTTGGGATAAACTTACAATCCTCGTTTGTTGAAAACCATTCAGTGCTGTTGCTAAGGTATCGTACTTCAAAACTTCAATCTCACTTTGTATCTCTTCAAGTGTTCTTTTATTTAGTTCTCTCCAAATATTCTAAATAGTGCTTGCACATGAAGCTCTTTAGAGCACGATACCAATTTTTTGACAAACTAGGGTTCATCCATTATGGAGAATCAACTATGGGCTTTGTGGGATCAAGATATTTATATTTGATAATTTTTTATACCAATCCCACATGCTTAAAGTGAAAAGACGATGTAAAAAAATATAGTCCACACTTTCGTTATCCTTCAAACATAGCCTACAAATATTGACAATTATGAAACTTCTCTTATGAAGGTTATCCACTGTAAGCAGCTTTTTTTTAAGAGCTACTCACAAAAGTAACTGAACCTTCAGCAGCACCTAGAATTTCCATATTCTTGCTAAACTATGACCAGTCGTTTTGTGATTCTCCTCATGCAATAGACAATAGACAGACGTAACTAAAAAATCCCCTGAAGCTGTGAGTTCACTAAAAAATCCCCTAAAGCTGTAGCACCCCCACATCCTAGTTACCATGTTGTGGTTTTTATTCCCATCGACACCATTTTATTGACACCATAAAAAACCAACTTCTCTACTATTTGAAAAAATGCGTAGGGAATCATCTTGTGCAATGGATTACCAAAGAAATAAATAAACAATCAAATTAAGCGGGACCTTAATTTTGGGGTCGAAAATTTTTAGGATGATATCAAAATCTATCGTTATCGTTAATTATATAATTTATAATTAAAAAAAAAACGTTTAGATAAGGGTGAGACCCTAAACAATCAAATTAAAGTGCACATAAAAAACTCACCATAAGAAGTTGTTTCAATGCTAAAAAATCCTTAGATCGATTATCTCAATCTCAAGATGTATGAAAATGAGAAAAATGGATTTCAAGTCTTGGAAATAATGCATATTGTAGTGCATTTTTTGGATCGTCAATTTTCAAGTTTATCAAGTATTTATAGATTGCTCGATCTTATACTATTCTTGAATATTTAAATTTTATAGTTTGAAATGAAAATGAATTTTCTGGCCATCACAAAGATTTCCAATACTAAAATAACGTTTGCAACATTATTTCAAGGTATGCCTTAATTTGATTGTTTAGGGCCACACCCTTATACAAACAACATCCTTTATAAAAGGAAAAAGTTCATATAAGGGTGAGGCCCTAAACAATCAAATTAAGGCACACGTAAAAAATTTCACTAGAAGAGATTGTTTCGATGCTCCAAAATTCTCAAATTAATCATCTAGACGTCAAGATGCATAAGAAAAAGTAGATTTCAAGTATTGGAAATAGTATATCTTGTAACGCATTTTCAGATTGTCAATTTTCTAGATTTTCAAGTGTTTCGGATTGCCGCCACAAAAATTTCTATTATTGAAACATCTTTCGACATTACATAAAGGCGCATCTAATTTTGATTGTTTAGGTCCTCGGTCTTATACAAACCACACCCTTTAAAAAATGATATAAGTCAAGCATATCTATAAATGTGTTGCAAGATGTACTTTTTTTTTTTTTTACTTGAATTTTCTTGTTCTCTCCATATCTATATATCTCGATGCCGAAATGATTAATTAAATATTTTCTAACACCAAAAGGACCCTTTTGGAAGGATTTTAGAGGTGCATCTTAATTCTACATTTTCAGATGTCAACCTTGTATAAAGTTTTTCATTATTATAATCGTCTAAATCTCCATGACAATAGACTTATTATTAAATACCATCATCATCTCATCATTATCAAAACTTTTTCCTAACTAATTGGGGTCGGCCACACAAATATTGGTCCGCTATTCTGCTCTATTAAGGGTCATACCCTTGGTGATGCCATAAGTTCCTATATCATTTTATCAGTATTTTTAACTATGTCCTTTTGGGCCTACCCCGTGTTCTTTTTTAGCCTTCCACTTGAACTAACTTACACTCCCTAACCAATGTTGAACTGGGTCTATGCCACACATGGTGAGCCCACCTAAGTCTACTCTCTTTCATCTAATCGTCTATTGGTGTCGCACCTGAATTTTTTTGAATATATTCATTTCGAATCTATCCCTTCTTGTGTCACCACTCATCTATCTCGATATCCTCATCTTTGCTACACACATTCTATAGGTATCTTATACTTGTTACCAAGTATAAAAAATACATTTTAAGTACCCTCTAGATTCATTGCCGGAATTTATTTTGAAATGAGCACATAAAGAATCATCCCTAAGGGGGATAGTGTGTATCACTTCCCCCAGTCAAAACACCTTCTTAGGAAAAAAAAATATTAGTTCAAAGAAACTCATAATAATTACTAGCTGATTATTTTTTATTTTTATTTTTTGAAGTTTAAGTTTTGTGATACTTAAATTTAACCTTTAAAAAATTGGATGGTCTCTATTCAATCTTGGGACATAAGTTTTTATAGTATATAGATAGTTCATTTTGGTTTTTGTTTTTTAACTAAGAATATTCTCTAAGTTGTAAATGTTACATCCCAAATTTTAAGATCCAAAAAGTATCCATAGCATGTATTTTGCCCAAGGTAGGAAATGGATAGTACTCCGTGAAGCCAAAAGATATTCTACTCTAGAATATCCATTTACTCCCTCTGGTAAAAACCTATTTCAAAATAATTTTAGGACTCTAAATTTTGGGGGTGTAACCTCTTCAACCATTAGATTAACCTTAATAATTTTTTTTCCTAATTGTATTTTCTATGCACTTAAAATAATAATATCATGAGAATGAACAGATCCAATTTTTAGATAGCGATACCTAAGTATTAGAAAACACAAATTTTAATTCTTTTAAAATAATTATCTAGTAATTATTAAGTGGGTCCAAAATTTTCGGTTTGAAAAAATGCCCCCAAGTAGATCATCGCCCAAAAGTTGAAGTACTTGACATTTTTCCTTTGTTCTTATTCGATTAATGCCAAACGATTTTATGCTCTTTTGCGAGCATACTATCTATTTACTTGGACTCTGATTTTTTTGAAAAGTAACATCTTAACCCATGACTAACCTCAATAAAAAGATCTTTCAAATCACACTCTACATGAATTTGAAAAAAAAAAAAATAAAATGAAATCATAGACCGTCCAATTGTTTGAGAGTGTGATCTAACTATTGGAAAATATAAAATCCAAAATTTTCATTTTTAAAATAATAATATAATGATGCTGAGGTGATTCCCAAAATTTCAAAATTTAAAATATTCTCCAAGGGAGTAGATATATAGTATGCTCAAGCAAGAATATAGTGTGCTCACTCTTCAAAAAATTTTAAAACCCATTTTGAGCCTCCCCCATGGCAATTTTATACTATAGAAATAAGGTGCACTTCAAAATTTCAACAAAAAATAGTGAAGGTGCATCTCAAAAAAATGGTCGAGAAGAATGTTTCAAAGTTGGAAAACCTTCCAATTAATCATCTCAACATGAAGATGTATAGATATATAAAAAAGTAAAGAGGAAATTGAATTTATAAAAATAATGCATCTCATAACAAATTACCTTAACCATCTATTTTTAAGATTTTCAAATGTTATAGATATACTCGATCTATACAATTTTAAAATTTTAAAATTCATAATTAAAGTTGAACAAAAAAATTTTACGTCATCATAAGGTTTTTGACACTAAAACTTCATCTTATAGCAAAATTTAGAGTACACCTTACTCTTATAGTTTAAAGGTGGGTGCATTATACGGACCTCAACATTTGGAAATTTGATCAATGTATTGTCTAAAATTAGATAAAAAATTTATGTGATATACTAAACATTTTAAATCTTAAATGAAATTTGGTAAATTCCTCGAAAAATAATAATTCCATAAATTGGCATGCTCTTTCAAAGTTGGAAGAAATAAAATTTCCAGGAAACTCAGATGAGATTTTCAATATAAAATGGAAAAGTTCCAAAACAATGGTGGGTAGGATTGCGTCTTTTTCAAAAGTTTTATTCAATTCATAAATTATTTTCCTCGGAGAAAGAGAGATTTCGCTGTGTTGGTCGGCGGTACGAAAGAGGCTACGCCACGTGGAATAGAGATCCTCTCCATTCAGAGTATCTCCGTACTCTCTCTAATTCCTCTCTCTCATTACTTTCTCTCTCTAGGATTTTCATTTCTTTAGACCCGCTTTCTCTCTCTCTCTAGGATTTTTCATTTTTCTCTCTCTTGCCCGTGTTTTCTACGGGCAGCAACCAAAGGGCAAGGACCCGGCAGCGCGTGCGCTCTTGCCCCAGACACCATCAAACAACCCAACGCTACATCATCATGCCACGTAGGACTGGTCTACTCATTTATCTGCTTAGGCAGCTAATCAGGAATTTAATCGGCCTCAATTTTTTCTTTTTTATGCTAATTACTCGAGTGTGTCCTTGCATTCTTTGGTTTCGAGATTGAAAGATCGCCGATTTAACTCAGAATATTCTGATTACATCAAACTGATCAGTTCCGGTATGATTACAAAGTTGGGCAACCTAAATTTAAACATGGCCAATGTCCCTTGGTTCTTTCCTTTTTTTTTTTTTTTTTTTTCAGTTTCTTTATTGGGTGCAGTTTTGCATACGGATCCATCCGTAGATGTAGAGGTAAGGTGTACCTTCAAATTTTATCACGGTATATAATTTTGATGTAAAATGTTTTTCGGATTATATCAAAATCTATTTTTATATCTAATTATAAAATTTTAAATTTAAAAAATAGTTAAAATCAAGTAGATCTATAAACATACGAAAATCTTGAAAATGGACGATGTGGATAATATGTTGTAAAATGCACTATTTTTTAGACTTAAAATCTTTTTATTTTCCATAGTCATACATCTCGACGTCGAGATGAACAATCAAATGGTTTTTTAACATGAAAACGACCTTTTCCGATGGATTTTTGAGGGGACAGCCGTAGTTCTACATTATAAGATAGCATCCTTATATAAACTTTTTCGAATCGGCCTCTAATAGGGCCGAATTCTGATTTTTTAAAATACTAGCTTGAAATTGCCAACTAACAAATAAAGCTCAAGACAATTCCTAAAAGTTAAGCCCGATAGTGAATTATATATTGTTTGGTAGTGTTCGTCATAAAGTTAATTAAGAAAAACTTATAGCCAGATTTACATATAAAGTTATCTCTTTGAAAAATAGTTTTACTTTATTCACATCATTTTGTTGAAAACCACATTTTGTTTTGGATAAATTAGCTGGGAATGGCTTAAGAGGTTAAAAAAATTAAATAATACTATATATAACAAAAGATAGATAGCAAACAACTAAAAAACAATTATTATCCAGAATATACTTATTTTAGACCAGTCTATTTCATATGAATTGAATGGTCATCCAAACATCCCTAAGATCAGTTTTTTTTTGTACAATAGGAGATTAAAATCAGCTCTAACCACCAGATTTGAAATTGGACGACTGGGGTGTGGCACCATTCCTGGTCAAAGTATAAGAAAACGTTTTATTGAACTTCAAGAAGAGAACAAGCATTTCAAAAGGCCTGATGGCGGCTAAAAGGTGATTTGCCTCTTTCATGTAGGTCTAAAGTATAAAATTCCATTTGAGTTACATGGTAACTAAGCTACCGATTATTTTTATTACAAATAGGGCACAAATCACTCTTAGTCATCTATTGTTAATTAGGTAGCCATACGTGTTATAATAATAATGATAGTCATTATTAATAATATATAGTCGTAATGATAGTTATAAAGACCTGATAAGACCACCTAGTCCGACAGCTAGGACCGCTATTTGATGTTTTATCTGTCTAATCAAAAGCAAAACTTGGATTTGGTTAAATACTTATTAAAACCGATATTTGATTTGTTTTGGCTAGTTGGACCCGTCAATACTGATCAATCAAATTGCTTAAAAAAAATTAGGCTTTTTAAAAATATTTTATGACTTTAAATTATATTTCTAGTTGTTCTTTACTTGTTGAAACTTGAGTCCAACCACTTCTACTTCGGGCGAACTAGTTTCAATTGGACTACATCTCTCAGTGGTTCAATGACTGATCCGATGTTGACAATGCTTTAAAAAGTGGATCGAAGGGCAGATTGTTCACCCATATATTTGTGTTTCATCACCGCACCAGTGATCTAGATTGGGTGGGGATCAGTGTCTTAAGAACTAATAATAAAATAAATAAGATTAAATAAATAAAAAAATGAGGGATTATAAAAATGGGACATAAAAACATATTACACAAACTTATAAGATGAAAAGAAAAGCGTATAAAAGTGGGGTTTTAAGGCGGAACGGAGTTGGGACCTATACTAATCCAAAACTGGTTTGGTTCCAACCGAATTGAAAATCACCCAAATTTAAAACACTGATCTTGATAACACATGTCATGACTGCCTGATTTCACATTTAATTAGTTAAAATGATAGATGATTGTAACCTTGTCCTAATCACCAATATTTCTAGTGTAGAGTTTTGTCACAATGTGTACCATTCTGTTCAACTTGTCAAAGTTTTAGGTATTCATGGTCACGAGTCTTTCCCAAAGATCGGCGAGTTTTTAGTACTGATCGTCCAATGCCTACTAATAATAAGTGAGATGATGAGGTTGCGAGGCCACGTGTAAAGGCCGAGGGGTAAAAAAGAAATCTCCCTCAAATTATTGTGCTCCTCTTCTTTCCATCATTCCTATGATTGCAAACTAAAATTAACTATTATTTTATTTTAATCTTTAAGATTTTATATTTTAGGATTAAATTAATAATAAATATTTTAATTGACATTTGGTTGTACTTTTTTAATTAAAGGCCAAGAAAAGTAAAATCTATTTTAGAAGCCTCATCGCGCATGCATTCGACCGACTCAAACCCCAAAAACCCTCGTTCACATCACATCATTGCTTATTATTCCTTCACCCAATGATGATAATAATTTCTATAATAATAGAGTAATAGAAATTTCAATCTCTTTTCTTGTCATATGACTGTTGTCCATGATTTTTATTAAAATTGACAACTTACCCTCGACACAATTCTAATTTTTTTTTAAACATTGGATCTATGCAGTGTTTTTAACCTCGATGAATTTTAATTTAACCCACTTTTATAAATTTTTTTACTATAGGCTTCTCCAATGCTTTTGTTACATCCCCTCTAAATCTCCCACTATATGGGTTTTAAAACACTAGATATGTGAGATGGACAAATTGAATTGGTGGATTGGTGAAATACAAATAATAAAAAATAAAAAAAAAGAGATCTATCATTTGGGATTTTTCTTTGATGATTTAAGACAACCAATAAAAAGACATTATAACGGGCGGAGCCCACAGAATGTTGACATGATCCCAAATTTGACATACGATTCGTGATCCAGATTCACATTTTTAAAAATGCTATGGCATATTTTCTTCAAAGCTTTCATTTTTGTTAAGGAGTGACTTGTTCAACGTAAAAAATCTACAAATTGTCCAAAATTCTAAAACTAAAACAAAGATTATATTCTCACATGAGGAACCGGTCCAATCCAGCAATTTAAATTAACAAAATTGTCAATCGAGACTGGATATTTGGAAGGCCTTATAGTCCAAGTTTTTGAAACACTAATGGGTTTGACAAAGAAATGAGCTAAAAGAGGAGAATTGGGTCATTCGAGAGAGAATTTGGGCTTTGAAAACAAGTGCAAGGGCAAGGGCAAGGGCAGTTGAATAATTTAAAGAGAAAGGGGGGTGAGGTTTTAGAGGGAAGAAGATGCATGCATGTAGAGAGAGAGAGAGAGGGGGGGAAGAAGATGCATGCATGTAGAGAGAGAGAGAGAGAGAGAGAGATTTTATTGTTTGTTGTAATGAGTAGATGAGTGGCTTGGGTTTTACGCCTCGTGTGATCAATCATATCTATTGGCGGAGGCAATGATGTGAAAAGGGCAGAGAGGAGCTTAATTTTGTCAGAACCCCAAATCGCATGCCATGAGACAACACAATCGCCTCTGACTTAAGCAATGATGCTTGGAATAATGAGCCAAACCCCTCCCTCCCTCCCTCCCTCCCTTCAAATCACTTGCACACCTCCCAACTTCTCTCTCTCTCTCTCTCTCTCTCTCTACCATGTTACCACTCTCTCTCTCCCCCCTTAAATCACTACTACTAATCATACCAACAATTGCACACCTCCTCATCTCTCTGTCTCTCTCTCTCTCTCTAACCTACTACCCAGTGTTCAAACAACCGATCGGGCCACGGCCCGATCCACTAGATCGGCCGATTAGAGTTTTAGATTTTTTTTTTTTTTAATTACAATTTTAATAAAAATCCCAAAAAATTTAAGAATTCCAAAACCAAATTCCTAAAATATTGTCAAAAGTGTTTGAAATTTACATTTATTGTTTTATTAATAAAAAGCATAACAATATATATTATGAGCATAATTGGGTTTTGGAGAACATAAGTATGCAAATGAAGCAGTACCATTTCAGTGATCAATATATAATTAATGAGTAATGATCCTATGAGACCCTCCTACACCCATGTATGTAGAATCATCATTAAATTTGACACAGATCTCTCCCACACCCATGTGATAATTTTTCTAGAGATATATACCAAATTTAATGATGTTCTACATACATGGGTGTAGGAGCGTCTCATAAGAGCATTACTCATAATTAATATAATATTATATATAATATGTAATCAATATATATTATATAATATAAATTATATTAATAAAATAAATATAAATATATAATATATAAAATATTATGATATAATATTATAAAATAGTATAATATTTCATCTCAAGACTATGTTTTTTTTTTTTTGGTATTTTGAAATTCAATTAAAAATGGGTGTGGTTTGTATAAGGTTGCAACCTTGAACAATCCAATTAAGGCGCACATCCAAATTTTATCATAACATGTAATTTTGGTTTAAATTTTCTTTTAGGATTATCTAAAAATCTATTTTCATCTCTAATTATAAAATTTTATACTAAAAAAATATTTAAAATCAAGTAAATATATAAACATACAAAAATCTTGAAAATGGACGGTCTAGATAATGTGTTGCAAGATGAGAACTCAAAATCTCTTTTTTTTTTTTTTTTTTCATATTCATACATCTTGATGCCGAGATGATCAATTAGAGGGTCTTTCAACATCAAAACAACATTTTTTGATAGATTTTTAAGGTGCATCTTTAATTCTACATTTTAAGGTTGCAACCTTATATAAACTTTTTCTATTAAAAATATAGGCAAAGTATAAAATTGTTCGTCTCTTTGTGACAATTTTGATATATATATATATATATATATATATATATATCATACATGTGTCTATGTGTATGCCTATGTGCCCCTCGGGGGTTAGTGTTGTAGGTATTAGATAAACATCAAATCAGATGAGCAACGAATAAATTTTATATCCCCCGAGTTGAGGGACTTATGGGCTTGGCACCTTGTCACACCCAATCAACGCTGGTGTGTCAGAGTCTATTTGCCCAAGGTGGCAAACCCTGTAGTTAGCAAATAAAAAATTTGCAATAATATATAAAGTTTTAAGAAATAGAAGAATAAGGAAAAGAAAAAAAATGAGAAATATACAAAAAATGTTATACTGACAGCTTTGCAGATTCTGCATTGTGACAATGCACTTATTGGCCAATCTTTAGAACAAATAGCCAATTAGTGGACTAATCGGCTAATTAGTACCGATTAGTCCGATTAGTTGGCTGATTAGTGCACTTAATTTTTTTTTTTTTGCATACATGACCGTTGGAATCGGGCCAGATCTGGATTGGCCAGTGACCGGTCCCAAGTTAGTCGGCTGTTTTTTTAAAAATCGGCCGATCTTTTAAGGGTGCGACTCAAACCTAGTCCCAGATATGGACATGAAAATATAATGTGGAACTCAAACTTGATCCCAGATCTAGACCCGAAAATATAATGTGAGACTCAGACACCGACCCAAACCTGATCGGATCAACCAAAAAATTAAAATATCTATGCATTTAATTATATTTAAATATATTTCATAAATTGGATCCCAAAAAAAATTATCAGACTCGGACTTAGACCTGAATAATGTTCAAGTCCAAGATTTGGACTAGACTCGACCTGCCTAGAAAATCGATTTAGATTGGATGATTGGCAAATTGGATCAACAATCCTACCAAGTGAATCGGTTCATAAAAAATAATAAAAAATAAAAGATGCGGCTAGCTTTGCCAGTTCTTTGATAAAACCAATCGGTTGTGTTAGAGACCTGTTGGATCTGTCAGATAATCGATTGGTTCCTAGCCAAAACACGGCCGATTATAGTGGGAGCCGACGGGTCCCACTGTTTACTACTCTGCTTCAGGAATCCAATCCAAATCGACATTCTTTTAAGGGTGCATCCGTCGGTGTAGAGGTAAGGTCACATTCAAATTTTATCATGGTATATAATTTTGACGTAAAATGTTCTTAGTATTATCTCAAAATCTATTTTTATATCTAATTATAAAATTTTAAATTTAAAAAATGGTTAAAATCAAGTAGATCTATAAACATATGAAAATATTGAAAATGGACGGTGTAGATAATATATTGTAAAATGCACTATTTCTAAGACTTAAAAAATCTTTTTATATTTCATAGTCATATATCTTGATGTCGAGATGATCAATCAAAAGGTTTTTCAACATTAAAACTACTTTTTCGGATGGATTTTTGAGAGGCATCCTAGTTCTACATTATAAGGTAGCATCATTGTATAAGCTTTTTTCTTCTTTTAAACCCTGCTTCGAGAAGGTCCACTTACAAATAGGTCACACTAGCGCACCTCCGCATTGTGTCTCAAGTCTTCAACGAGGAATCTCTATTTTGAGTTTTGACACACACATGCGCTCTTAAATCATCATTGAATGTGTTTTTCCTATACACCATGGAATCTCTATTTTGAGTGTTTTTGACTAAGCTCTAAATTCGTCATTAAACGTGCTTTTCCTGTTCAGGCACGGACTCTCTATTTTGACACAAGCTTTAATCTAAACACTAAATGTATTTTTTTTCTGAATATATTTTTTTTGATATTTTGGCTGGAAAAACTGTGCTTTACCTATAGTTAAAATGGAATTAAAGACGATATGTTGTGGCACCCCTTCAACCTAAATACCAAGCCTTAAGCCCATTCTTGAGCATTTTCCTGTACAATCATAGAATAAGTAAACAACAAGACTCTTAATTTTGCCAAAAGATTTCACACTCCCACAAGAGAAGCTATCCATCTAATCCTTGGGGAAAACTCATGCCAGGAATAATTTATAGAACCTGAATTTTAGAAATGTAATCTTTAAAACCCAGCGACCAATCTCACAAAAAAACAAGAAAAACAAAAAAATTAATTGCACTCTCTATGTGCCAAAAAATATTGACATCCTAACATTGCACATGACGCATTCAATTTTTAGAGTGAACTATTTTAAGAACTTAAAATCTAATATTGTTTTCTTTGAAAATAATCATCTAATGCTGTTTTAGAAGGATCCCAAAAAACCATAACAAAAATCGCTATTTTGCTTGAGGGAAGAGTTGTACAGTTACACACTCATTCACAATGTTTTTTTTTGCCGTTAGATGTGGAATTTGTCAAGTGGAGATAGGCGTTTGATTGGGTTGAGTGTTACTACACATTATCGGATGTGAATTATCAGATTTTACATATAACGGCTAACAGTGATTGTGACCTTGTACTAAATTTAAATGGTCTTATAATATATAATCTCATGCTAGAGACGCCACCTCCCCGAAGCACATCCATGCATGCTCTTCTATGTATGGAAATTTTGTACAAGTGCCTATTGATATTTGACGATTAGGCTATCTAGAATAGCTACTCTCTCTCTAGTTGTATTCATATTCAGCATTTGAGGTTCACTGTTGGAGTAACCAGTACACTCTAATCTGACGTGTCAAAACACGAATCGGTGAGGTGGATCATCCACCTCACATCTCAGTATCAGATCACTAGACTTACAAGCTAGCCGACTCGATTTAAATTGCTGAACTAGGAAAATATTGAAAAATAAAGTAAAACTTAAAATAGGAGTTCATGGGGTAGGGATCTAGGGGAAAGATAAATAGTTGAAAGAAAAACAAAAAATAAATAGTTGAAAGAAAAACAAAAAATGTATAAAAGAGGGGATATTAGGGGGAACCAGGACCGATATCTTTCTAGAACAGGTTTGGTCCCTAGCCAACTCCCATTTCAGATAGACAATTCCTGATTCGAATCACCGGTTTTTAAAACATTGCTCTAATTCCTCCCCCCCCCCCCCCCCCCCTCTCTCTTTCCCCCCCCCTCTCTCTCTCTTTGCGTGGATGTATTCATATCATACTAAGCATTGCTTCATATTTTATACATTCATTTATCATCTTTTACAGTCTCTCCCTGGCTATATACACTACAAATCTCTCTCTCTCTTTCTCATGATTGTGCACATGAAGCAAAGGGTACAATGAATCAATGATGAACCCCAAAACTCTTATAATAAGAGCATGCATCTTCATTCTTTGGGGCCCACAAACACTCCATCATCCTTTCCATGCTCCATAACATAATCATAACAATAATATTAGTATGCATTGTGGGTAGGAGACATCTCTCTATTTCTCTCTCATATAATAATGAGCCCATATATCATATGATCAGAGAATGCATCCTCATTCCTTGGCCTCTTTATCATTCTCCATCATTCTTTGCATGTTTGGTTTCATATTATCCCTAGCCAAAAAGACAACAATAATGGTAGGATTAAGAGGATTTCTGGAGCATACTGTACATTTATTCCCCCAAGTAAATCCCGATATGGAAGTACTTCTTGAACCTTTAATTTTGAGGATATTCTCCTTTACCTAGTGACAAACTTTAAAAAGGAAATGAAATATTGACGTGAACTCGCTATTGGCTTTAAAAATAGTGTGCCAAAATTGGATGTAGACCATCTAATTTTTTTGACAGCCAAATCCAATGGTTAAGGAACTCAAATTTTAATTTTTCTTTTAATAATCATCTGATTCCTAAGTGGATATCAAAATGTTAGATCTAAAAAATCCCCCTAAGAAATTTTACACCTTCAGGGTGCAACTTCACAGTATGATCTAGCAGGAGTATAGTACACGCTCTGATGCCAACTAGAAAATAAGTTGGGGTACATAATAGCTGTGGGAATAACGTTTTTAAAACTAGAATTAGATCAGTCCAAATTGTTGATCCTGGTTGGATTGGACATACTCTCAACTGGTGTGGAATTGGTCTAAAAAATTCAAATAATACTTTTAAATTCAACAAATAAAACATTAATAATTAATTAAAAATAAAACGGTGGGAACCGGGTGATATAACCAATCTAGATCACTTGGTGATATAACCTCTCATGGTTCTTTTATTGCATTGGGCAAGTCTATCAAAATTGGATCAAATCCTAGCTCTGGATAGGAATCATGTGAATTCCCTCTGATTCCCAATTAGCATTTAAAGAGACAGATAGGTGACTTCGATCCTCCAGTTGGAAAACCGGCTTGGATCGACAGTTTGGATCGGTGATCTAGCTGAGTGAACTGGACAAAAAAAAAAGTTAAAAAAAAAATCAGAGAACAATTTTTTTAAAATTATTAAAAAATAAAAGGGAGACCGGTGATCAAACAGATTTCGACTTGGACATTATGATTATGAAAAAAAAATTAGGATTTCAAACTCTAAAAATAGTATATATGGTAAAAAATGATCTACACCGTCCATTTTGTTTTAAAAATAATTTTTCAAAGATTCGTAAGATCTATGCCATTTTTTGAGTTTCAAATTTTATTGTCAGTGTTGGAAAATGATCTTAGAGCCATTATAGAAATTTCCATCACTTAAAGTATTTTCCGGATGATGATTTGAGGTGAGGCTTTAATTTGTTTTCATAAAACTTGGGCCTTATACAAGGCTCATCCATAATAAGATATGCATTCTTTTGAAATATTTGTATATAAAAGGTAATCTTGAATTTTTTTGAATATTATGAATCATCATTTGGCTTTTTTCCAATTAATTGGGTCAGCTACATGAATCTTAATTCTCCATTCTGCTCTATTAAAGATCATATCATCAGTGAGGCCATAAATCTTTATATCTTTACGAACTACTTCCAACTATGTTTTTTTGGGCCTACCCATTGCCCTTTTCAGTCCTTCCACTTGAATTAATTCGCACATCGTAACGGGTGATGTACTTAGTCGGTGCCACACTTGACCAGCCCACTTAAGTATACTCTCTCTCATTTTATCGCTTATACTCTCTCTCATTTTATCGCCTATTAGTGTCACTATTAAATTCTCCCAAATAGATTCATTACGAATTCTATCCCTTTTTGTCTTGCTACTTATCTATCTCAACATCATCATCTCCGCTATACTCATTCTATGAGTATATTGTTTTTTGTCCTTCCAACATTCCGCCCCTTAGAGCAAAGATGGTCTCACTACTATCCTATAGAACTTGCCTTTCAGCCTCATTGGTATGAGGCGAAATCATAGAATTTGAGTTACACATCTCCACGTCACCCACTCAGCTCTAATTTGGTGTACGACATCTTCCTCGATCTCTCTATTTTTCTAGATTATCGATCCAAGATAATAGATAAAATTCAAAATTTTTACTTTTGAATATTACGGATAAAATTCAAATTTTCCAATATTCTTAATATTTCATTGATTTTTTAACCAAATAGAATATTTCAATGATACATTTGAAGCAAGAAGCTATTTTTCAAAATCATGGGGTCCGAATGGTTTCACTTTGGTTGAAAGCTAAAGCAAAAAAACTTCAGCCCATTGAAAAGAAGAGAAATGAATACAATAATGTTTGGTTGCTTATACAGTGATGTTGGTCCTTATCTACAATAATACAAATCTCTCGCTCTCAGAATGTTAATAAGATTCCATTGAAATTATGAATGTACATCAAGGAAAACTAAAAATGAAGAAGAGAAAAAAAAGAAAAAAAGGAAGCTGAGTATATTTCTTTCGCTAAACCATCAACATCGCCATTTCATTCCCTCATGACATGATTGAAGCACACTTCTTTTTCTTGGAGACCCAAAAGAATCTAATTTATAATTTAACTCCAAGGTCATGGTATCTTCTCTGGAGTCTTACACCAATTTATAACATTCGCCGAATTTCGTTCAATAATGAGCTTAGAATACAGTGTACAAAATTTGATCACGCCAAATTTTAGTGCCCATAGTTCAGCCTCACTTGCAGCACATGGATGATATGTCTATATGGTTTTTCCATTACTGCCTCGCAGTAGACCTCCATATCCTGCAATCTATCCCTCATTTCTCACACTACCATCGAAATTAAGTTTAACCTGGATCTCATTTCTCACCTCTCTCTCTCTACAAAATAATTGATGTTTAATTGGCCCTTGAGACACAGCCCTGGTCGCTTGACCAGCATGAGAAGACTCCCGAAGTGTCCTTCACTGTAGAGGCAACATAAAACCCCATCTAGGTTATGAAATTAAGAATTTCTAAGGATACCTTATGGCGCTTATTTTCTTTATAGATCGCTTTCTTTAGGAAAACATTTATATAAGGTTGCAACATTAAAATGTAGAATTAAAATACATCTTAAAAATCGATTGTAAAAGATTGTTTTGAAGTTGGAAAACCTCTAATTGATCATTTTGGCATTGAGATATATACATATATTAAAAAAAAAAAAAACATTTCGAGTTCCAAAAATAGTTCATCTTGTTACACATTTTTTGAACCGTCCATTTTCAATATTTTCATGTCTTTATAGATCTACTTGATTTGAACCATTTTTTGAATCTAAATTTTTTTCTATTAGAGATGAAAATAAACTCTCAGGTCATTTCAAGAATTTTTTAACACCAAAATTACATCTTATGATAAAATTTAGTGGAGCACTTATTTTGATTGTTTAAAGTTGCAACCTTATGCAAACCACACTTTGAATTTAAGTGCAAGAAAAAATTGATAATCTATATGAGGTTCTATGTTGGAAAGAAATATTTAATTTTTTTGTTTTTTTTGTTTTTGGTGGGATTTGGATAAAAGATTTCATGCATATACAAACAACGAGTTACGACTTCCACATTAAAAAAAAAAACGGAAGTAGAAGAAAGTCAAGAAAATAAAAACATTAGGGAGTTGTGATTTTTCTTGATATAACTCTTAGGAGGTGGTGTAGATCCTAGCAAAGGGAAAATCTCATTTAAGGTGGCTTGTAGTAATAAATCGTTTTTATCGTCAATTTCTTGGTGAGAGTTCCTTTGGATATTTCCAATTAACTGCCTCTCCTTTTTTTGTTTACATATAAGTATTGCACATGATATGGACCTGCTTTGATGAATTAAATCAAAATCCATAAATTCTTTCAACCCAATTAAAAAAACCTTATATAAACTTCAATTCCTACCATATGCGCTTCTAAAGACACCTAAGTCTTACACATAAAACATTAGGAGAATTTACCTAATATAGAATTTGCATGCAAAAGACCACCTGCCTAGGAATGGGCTCAAAGCAAGTAGTCAAGGACACCAAAATATGACATCTTGAGTTCCATCTTGTTATTGGACAAAAACTAAAAAAAAAAAAAGACAACCCCTATACCAAAAAACTATCAATGTTGATTTGATAGTTAAGAGTGCGCCAAAATTATGATAAAAGATTAGAGCCAAGTATGTCTGTCAAGTTATACTTAATGTTAATTACTTTCCAACTATCAAATTAAGATCAAACAATTGTCTCTAAACATGTATAAACTACGGACCATGAAACGCTATTCCAATATACATACTATTATATGTTTTAGCTCGTGCGAATTTGGATTAAGTAAATTTAGGTTACAAATTTAAAACAAAGCAAATCGATTGAGTACTATACTTCATACGAGTATAGTAGTTGGATACTCAAATCCAACATCTATTTGAATAATTTTCTCGCTGTCCTGTGAATAAAAGCATGTTGTTCCAAACGGACTCCAAATTTCTTATCGTAGTTTATATTTATTCATGAGCGGTGGAGTTGAATACCCAATTTCTTATCGTAGTTTATACTTATTCATGAGCAATAGAGTTGAGTACTACCGGTCATTGACAATGAAAGTGAATAATACTTCACCACTTGCCTGTGAATAAATAAAGTAGGTGGGTTCTGAATCTTATTACCTTATCCAATACTTTTAATATTTTCCGACAACACAAATTATTTATTTATTTACTTAATTTTAGCCTAAATGGCATATTGGTGCCAAAAGGATTCATATATTACTTTCGAAAGTGTTCAAATAGTTCCCATTATTAAAGGGAAAATTATCAAAACACCCATATATGAGATGAACCATTTAACATTGTATCCCTATTGTTTTATTTCATTTCAAAATACCCATAAAAAAGATAAATGATCAAGAGTTAGTATTGTCTCAAAAGTGTAAAATGATACACAGGGCATCTCTCGGGTATTTTGATCAATTTCCCCTCTTTTAATCCGAGGACAGGAAATAGTTGCCAATTTGTAATCATGCCATATTTCAGTTAGCCATCTAAAAAGAACAGAATGCAAACCAGACACATGCTCTCACATTATCATATACTTTTTAATGGATTTCAGTGGACTACAGATTTTATTGGTGGCAAATAAGAGAGGATCATACTTGGCAAATATAAATATATATTCCACATTTTCCCGATAAATCAGCAAAGATGGACTCCTTAACCGATTATAGGAATGAAACGCAGAACGTCATGTTGTAACACCCTGCTCCCATGACCACCTACTCCTTGAATCCATTCCCCAAAATATATTTATTCAACAGAAATATTAAATATACATTATTGGCAATATGTTGTTCATTTCTTCCATATGATATCCATCTCATGTGCAAGTCTCATTGCCATAAAATCAAACAGAAAGATTAAAATAAAACATAACTACAAGCTTTCACTTGAATTGATCTATTTACCATGGGTGTCTAAGAATGAGAAGACATATAAAGGAGACGGTTTTGTTGCATTGTCTGATGCAAGAGACCCATATTATCATTTCTAAAAATATCAAAATCGTAGCATTGTACCGTTCGGGTGGCTTGTACCGTCTCCCCACCTTCTCCTGTGCTTTCGGACATAGATGACCCCAAAACCAACATGATTGTTCAAATTCTCCATTGGATAATAGTATACTTCTTCAAATAATTATACCATAATGACTCAGTGTTTAGTAGTTCCTACACAAAATAAACCTAAGAGAGAGACTCGGTATCAGTTCAACAGAGTTTTAAGTCGAGAAAGCCATTAAACTAGAAAGAGAACTCAAAATCAGAAGAAAAAACAAGAAGCCTGCATTAATTATCGAAATGTAACCAACTAAGCCAAGACTGAAATTGATGGAAGACGGATTCAGCAAGCACTAGATTAACTAGACAAACAGGTACAATGCATCCCAGAAGAAACACTCAACAAATTCAATCTGATAACCAGGCGACATGGACACTGGCTTCATACGTATGAGAATCGATTGTTTATGCGCACCAGCTAATCACCGCCATTCTTATAGTTCTTATGGTGGCAGTGAGTGTTTGTAGTAAAGAAGCTTCTATCCAAAACCTGTGTGACCGCCAATGTACCAACTGTTAAAATTTAAAACAAAACGAGGCCAAAAAAAAACAAAACAAACAACATTCTAGGACAAGTGAAATGCGACAGGAAAACACATATGCCAAAGTAATTTGGATGGCAAAATGTGGAACCAACCAACCTTGTTAATGAGGAAAATCCTAAATTTTTTTAAAGCATAACCTTCATAAATTCTTACAGATACATCCCAATGGCCTTTGAATCCATTGGTTGCCTTGTAAAACTTCGGTGAAGGAAGTAGCACAAGGCTGAAGTAAAACTACCTCATCTCAAAAATTAAATTCAAACTACAAGAACAAATGAGAGTTGATACATATCAAGCTCAAATTCACATACTGGGACTCCAATTCAGGTTCACAAACACTGTTACTGTAACACTGGCTGCTTGGGTTTCACCAGTCAATAGCTGGTGTGCACTAAACGAATTTCTTTCAGTTGACCTGAATATTCTAAATAATGGAATTCTAAGCAAGGAAAATTCATAGTTTTTTTTTTTTTTGAAATGTAAGCAAGGGAAATTCACAGTTGTTGATGGAAATTATTTGACAATAATTAAACAATCAACGTAGATGTCAATATGAGATGAAGCCCATTCAAGTAGGTTGACTATAAAATGAGGAAAATGTTGACAAGAACGTAATAACAGGGTGAAAACTTAAGTCTTCGAAGAATTGAATGATCATATTGAAGTTTGACAACGCAGGAAAGAATCTTAACGTCTTCATTGTGTGCAGCAAACCATGTTCCCTTTCAAACTTCGATATATAAACCTCACGACACATGAAACTAGCGAACACCAGTGCAACTTTATGATGGAGTGGCACACAATGTTAAAATAAGTACTTCACGGCTAGCACATAAAACCCTGCATAAATGAAATCATTTCAAGCCATGGCAATGGAATTGACCTAGATAGCACACAGATTAAGAATGTTTACCAGTAAACAATGAATTCGTTCGATAATGGCAGTCCTAAATTTTTTCAATTCCTGATAGAAATTGAGGCAAAGATATTTTCCATATGAAAATAATATTTTCTCATCACCCATCTAAGCATTTTACCAATGCAAATTTATAAAAGGATGCCGATATGATGTTGGGATGTTCAAAAGTGACCAAATACATTCGGAGAATATAAATGGAGAAAAAATACACAACGCTGGACAAGAGCAAATAAACAGGGGGGTGATGCTTTCATCTCTGTCTATGCTTACACAAAAAGTTACAAAGTACTATGGGTCTTTCAAGACAAATTCTTGGCTCTCTTGGTTGAAGGGTAGCTTCTCTAAGAGTCCATGTTGAAGGAACTACTCAAGGATAAGAATAACTGAAGTCAGTAATCATTTCTGTAAATCTCAGGTCTAAGGAGCTATCTCTAAGATCTAATTCTCTCAGGTCAGAAGCACCTGCTTCGACTAGTAGTTCTCAAACAGCAACAGAAAAACCAGAAAGGAAGATCCACTATAATGAGGCAGAATCCCTCCCTCCCCCTGCTGGTCCATGGGTTCTAGTGAGTCATCAAGATTCCAGGGTCTGACCAGGTAATGGAATTATCAGTCACAAATGCTCCATAATTTTAGAGGTGACCACAACTATTAAGGGGAGAGTGGAGGTTTTGTCAGCTATGTAGACCTAAGACCCTGTTTGTGGAACTTGGCGACCTTTTGAAATGAGCTTTGAACACCCCACCCAACCCCCTTCTCCCTCTCTCTAATGACATTGAAAGTCCATGAACAAGAGGCAATGACTTAAGGTTAAAAAGCAATGTTACATGGAGAACACGGCAGGTTGTCTTGGATTAAGCTGCACATAAGGTGGTGTATCCGACACATGTGCATACAAGTCCACACAGCATCTACGTGTTGATATGCATAATTTATTTTTTAACCTCTCTCTAACTAATAAAAAATTATTTGCAAAAAATAAAATATGCATCTCCAGATCATAGATATGCATCCAGTATTTTAGACACAGGCCCAGAATTTGAGAAGTGCTACGGTCACAAATACGTGTCCAGAAATTTAGACATGCCTGTCCAGTACAATGATACACAGGTATATTTGACACGCAAGAGTCGTATGTCTGACAGGAAAATCTTTAAGACACATTACAGACACACATGAGCTGTTGCAGTGGTGTGTCTTGTCAAAATGTTATCTCTGAGCCATGTCCATGTTAGACAAGTAAAAAACATGCCTGAAATGAGTCTCATATACTTACAAGTTAGAAGAGAAGATTTTGAGAGGTGGGGAGGAAGCTTGAATTTTCTTTCAAAAGGACAGAGGAGGTTAAGTATCTCTTTCGCTTATTGGATTCAAGAAAGGGCACTAAGTAGGTGAAGTGTGACAGAAAGGTTGGTAAAAGAAAGGGGATCAGGGAAATGAAGAACATAGTTTATCATACTAACTACAGTAAATAGGCAGCCGAGAGATTGAAGAAAGATGAGAAGCAGCATGGCACGTGTTACAACAAGCAGCTTTTCAAATGGAACTCTAACATCTGCTCCTCTAAATTCTTGTCAGACAGCCTTGTCACTCTCTAAGTATAACCTCTATCTTGCTGTACCTTCAGGTGCTGCTTCATACTCACTTCCAACTAAAACAAACGAGTAGTGTAAGTAATGGTCAAACAGATTCTTCTACTAATTTAATGATACTTCGAAATCAGAGGATCAATAAAACAAGACTACATAATAAGCCCCCTAAGAAAAAAATGAAGATCATATAATTATCAAAGAAAAAAAAAAAGATTATACAATGAGTTTGCCAATTATTATAAAATAGTCTTAATTTAGGGGTCCGGCTAGGTCACTTGCAATTTTACTGGTCCACCCACTATTTTTGATTCAGCCACCTAAAACTTCAGTCTCAGGGATCAACTGGGTTTCCCGGTTCAGTTGCCCACTGAGCTGAGTGGAATATCAAAAAATTAAGTAGCTGAATCATTTAAATGACACATAGTAAATGAAATTTATACGTTATTATTAGGTGAGTATATGGTGAAGCCGAGCAACCATATAAACACATAAGCCACATTGCCACACATCTTATAACATCTATCTGGATGCGTGACGACAACCAAAAACTCCAAAGTACATTAAAATCTTCCTAGAAACTTCAAATCCCCTAAATCTAACCTCCATTGAAATGGATATATCAGATATGAGTTTGGGGGAAGATGGAGGGTGTTTAGAGCTCCAAATCTAAATTTTCTTTATCTGTGTTTCCTTTTTAATTTGCAGGAGATTGCTATTTGGAGGAAGAAGAAATATTTTCATTCAAAAAAATGGTGAATAAGGTTAGGCTACAAGGTTGTTTTGGTGCAGCAACATTTTCTTTTTTGTTAAAAAGTGGTGCAGCCACATTTTCCATTATTTTAATAGCATATATATGTTAAACTCCATTTAATTTATTCATAATATTTCATGCATTTCTTTTTAACAATTACTATATGCTGCCAGTTCCCCACTACCCACCTTAATGTGCATCGGTTTGTCCCAAGCAGGGCATCCCCCAAAATACTTCGCCCCCCCCGGCTTTTTAATTACCCTGATCATTGATACACAATAGCATATATTTCAAAAAATTATTATTCTGTACAAATGGCCTCTCATCATGCATTGTAAACAATGAGACACTTCAGCCATGAAGCGCCAAATTGATGGTAGAAAAGTGCAGTGTCAGAAACCAAGACCACAAACCCCATTGTAACCTGAATAAATTACTTGATATGTTTTGGAAATTGGAATAAATAGAAAGGAATTTGTTTGAATATTCAAAAATAGAAATCTGGTTCAATTGAAGGATATGGACAAATCAAATGACGTGACGAAGGGAATGAGTCGAATGAATTGGATGACCACCCATATACCTATATGAATCAATTAGGATGACGAATAAAACTGCATTACCATTAGCAAGATGGGATAGATGATAAGTGAAAAGTGCAACAGCATACCAAAACTAGTAGCATAAGCTGTCCAAACCTAAAGCTTTGAAGGAGATATCACACCTTTGCAGTCGTGCATATCAAGAAACGATTGATTCTCATGAACTACAATAAACCTGCAAAAAAAAATTGAAACCAAGAGATAGCAAGAACAGCTAGGCATAGAGTAAAAGATGCTTTCAGCATTTAAAGGATTAGAAAAAACCAAGATATCAAAATTAATCCAATATTTACAGAAAAAGCTAATAAGTGGAGGGTGTATTTAGCACGCTGTTACGTCAATATGCATGCCAGGTGTCCCCTGCTCTTCAGTAGCGAAGAGTACACAACCGTATAGAATGATATATTTTACCAGAAATATGTAATACCAACTGGCAGAATAAGAATTCACTACACCAAAGTAGAGAGAAAACAGGATAATAAACTCAAGATACTCTTCTAGCATTTCTCCCTTACAAGACAATTGGATGGAACACGTAAGCATCTAGACAGAAGTGACCGTGCAATCATGAAAATGCTTGTTTTCATGTCACTGGTATAGTAAACAAAGTGGTAGGCAACAGAAGAGCGATACACAGATTGTGAAAGTTCCAAAGCATAGCATTTTATTCATAAGATGGTGTGCACTTCCCTCCATGTATTACAAATACAAAGAGTGACTTAGGCATTACAGATACCTAAAGTGAGAAGAAAACCTATAAGAATAACAGAAAGAAAAAAAAGAAACAAAGAGTCGACAAAAGTCAGCTGGCAATGCTAGCCAAGACTGCAAACAAGGACCGAGTAATATAAAAACTGGACTGAGTAATATAAAAACCTCTATGTAAACAACATCAAATGAAGGTTGGCACCAAATGAAAAGGCCTGCAAAGTGCACACCGGTGTACAAATGAGGAAAAATGAAAAGAAGAAAAAACAAAGAACACAAAAAAAACACATACTTGATTTCATAAGGGGCATGGCCAATATTAACTTGACAAGCATGCCCATCCATATCCAGTATGCAATAAATGATAGAGATACCACGGTCTCCTATATATGACAGCTACAGATATATATGACAGCTACAGATACAGAGGTTACGATGGAAAAGTATCCCATGAACGAGCAAAATTTTCCTCCTGTGAAAGACCAACATGTCTACCCCATTCCAAATTCAGATGAAGGCCGAAATAAAGCAAACTGATCATATTTTCTAGTCTGGCCTCCTGCTTCCATAAACATTCATATGCTACTCCTTCAAAGGGGGTAGAAGACATAAACCTCTGGTTTTCTACCGTTCAATCCTTGAAAACCTTTTCTTCTTACTTTATCATTGTCAAAGTTTGGAAGTATTCTAATTCAGTCTTCTCCTTTTAGGTGCACGGGAGGTACCCCCATCTGCATCTATAGAATGAGAAGCCCCAATCCTTCTCCTTCTTGGAGGATCTGAAGACCCAATAGACTCTGGCTCCAAACCAGGTTCAATTACTGAACTTCCTAACTCTATCACTGCAGCTGTGCTAGAAACTGAAGTTCGATCCTCAAAACCTCCATTACCCTGAGGCCCTTGATTATTCAAACTCGTAGATTGCGTATTGTTCAAATTGAACCCAGGTTGGGAACTAGCATCATTTGAACCAATCCTATCATTTGAACCAATCCTATGGATAACACCTTCCAAAGAGTTCAAACTCGCTCTCATAGCCATAGCATTCTCTGTTCTCTGAAGCCTTTGTAAAGAGAGAAGTCCAATGCCACCCCAACGATGGCCACCTCCTGAGCCCCCATCAACCCCATTATTTCCATCCATACCCCTAGCACGGGCTCTTGGGTTTTGCCCTAAATCCCCTGAATTTCGAGAATTAACTGGCCTTACAAGTCGATCCCTTTCTAAGTGAGTTCTCTGCAATCTCTGTGCAATTCTAAACCTCGTCAAAATATGTTCATTATGAGAATGAATTCCGCCAAATGGTTCCACCCCATTGTCAACAACATCAAGAACATGGTTGTGTTCCTCTTGTATAGCCCCCCCAATAAAAGCTGGTTCCCCGATACTGGTATGCCTCCTTCTTAGCCTATAAAAATCCCCAATTCTCCAATCTGGCCTTCTAAGCCTCTGCCTCAAGCTCTCGATTCGACAAGCATGGGGTCGAGGAGGTATGTTTAGCTCTGTTTCCTCTTCTGTTTCACCTTTTTTTGTGGATTCAGATTTCCTGGTTTTTTCGCTGCCACGTCCATAAATTGGAGTTAGGTTCATCTCTGTAACTTCCCCTTTACAAACTGGGCATTCCTTCGTGTTTGAATGGACATGAAGCCATTGGTAAAGGCATGGCCAGCAAAACAAATGGCCACAAGAGGTAACGACTGGTTCTTCAGCCAAGTCTAAACAGATGTTACAGTCGAAATGTGAACTCGATTGCTCCTTTTTCTCATCTTCTTCCTCTGCTAAAGCCTCAGCAACCAAATTCACTCCACCCCCTTTAGGTAACATCGTCGACTCTGCAACCCTCTCCATACCAAATCCTAGTCCATTGTCAAATCCCAATCCATTATCTATCTCTTCGGTTTGGACTAGGTCAACCAGAGGAGAAGCTCTTTGACCCAATATCCTCCTCCATCTGTTGCTATACTGAAGAGACCTTGGTGGTTCTTGAGCTTCAGAGCTCACTAGAGGCTCTGCTAATGGCTCTGGTTCATCGAGATCAATAACTGGTTCGCTAGTTTCTACAGAGGAACGAATAATGTTGCTGAGAATTGAGGATCCACGAGACTGGTATAAGGACTGCAAAAACAGGTCAGGGTTTGAGCTTCCAGGCCAATCATGGAGATCCAACCCTAACCCTAGCCCTAGGTCAAAACCAGGAGGGGGTTCAAGATTCAGGTCAAGCTCCATTCTCTGATCCTCACTATTCCTTTCCATCTCAGAAAATCCTAATCCGAAACCCTATAAATTATTAACAAGAAGGCAGTTTCATAGCCAAAATGGAGAAAAGATGAAAGCCATCATTCATTAACAAGCCAAAATCACTGCCCAAAACGGATTTTCATCGATCGAAAAATAACAAATCTAGGGTTTCTATGCTCTAATTAATCGCACTTTCCAGAGATTTTTCTCAGTGGAAATACCAAAGAAACTCGCATCAGAGAACAAAAAAGTCAGAGACTTACCAGTCACAATTGAATGAAGCTCGCGAAGAGGGAAGTGAACTTCTCTAATCTGAGACGACCTAGAAAATATCAAATCAGAAATTTCCTTTCCCCAATTTTAGGAAAATTTCCTTTCCCCAATTTTACAAAAATTTCCTTTCCCCAATTCTACGATACGTTGGTGAGGAAAAGCTCCTTGGATCGATGAGAGAGAGAGAGAGAGACGTGCGAAACTCGTTGGACTGGATTGAGAAAAGAAGAGAGAGAAACAGAAAACGGAAAATGGTAAATTTAAAGGGGAAAGCGTGGGCAGACAGCAGGTCAGAGAGAGACAGTAGAGAGAGAAAACCTGTTGCCACTACAAGGAGGGAAGGAGAGAGAGAGAGACGCAAGTGTCCGAAATAGAGAGGAGAGTAGAGAGAGAACTCGTTGGATTCCTACAAGTGAAGAAGAGAGAGAGAGAAACGTAAATGGTCGGAAATGGAGGTGAAATAGACGCATGGTGCGCGAAGAGGAGGGAGAATTGATGAGAAAGCGTTAGAGAGAGGGAGTGGGGGTGGGGTTAGAGAGTGAGAGAGCAGCGGGTGTTACGCGTCAACAAGGGCGGCGGCATGGACCCGCCGAACGGCAGTTCACACGTGCTGCGCCTGTTTCGCGCGCATATTTTTATCGCCCCCAATTTTCCGAAAACGCCCCTAATATGAAAGTATATTTCATTTGTACCCTGCCGATTTGGACCTTAGTCGGCACGTTATACGTTGGCGCCTGTGTTTTAAGAAGGGAAAAGGTGTCTTAACAACGGAAAAAGTTTCGGAGAGCGAATGCATGTGCACCATACTGTATCCTTACTCCCTCGGGCCGAAGATGAACTCGGGAAGATTTTTTGATCCAAAATTTTGAGAACTACCTAAAAGTTACTAGATGATTATATTCAAGAGAAAAAAACTACAGTTTTGAGTTTTTTAATGCTTGGATGTCATTCTACAAAATTACACGATTTCTATTCAATTGATGATATTATTTTTCTTAATCCAGTAGAGAATGCATATTGATTTTTTGTTTTAATATAACAAAAAGAGGTAACGTCCCTAAAATATTTTTAGATTAGATTTTGCATGTGGTAGTAAATGAACAATATGCTCCCATGAGTGCATAATATATTTTGTCAAATTTATATTAGGCATCAGCCTTAAAACGGTACAGTGTGATGCACCTCATAAGTTCCTAAGGTTATTCGGGCTTTGGAAAGCCTCTAATTTATACTTCAAATTTTATAGCTAGGGGACTGGCCATCACAAGGGTTTGCAACACTAAGGGGCCGTTTGAATACCTGAAAATATATCGTTCGTGAAATATGTTACTGGTGTAATATATTATCTGTATACATGGCTATTGTTTTGCTTTGTTGAGAAGAAATATGAGAAATGCATTACCAACGTTTTACTAGCACTTGCCTGTAAATTATCAGTTCTTTCTTTTTTTGTTACAAAATTCTACGAAATTAAAGTCATAATCACATCATTCTAATAATAACATCATCACCATTTCAAAATTTTTTTTAATAATAATTTGTACTATTCTATAGTCTTTATCACACAAATTTTTACTTATTTTGCATGCCTTTGGTATTTACATGGAATCACTTGTCTTCTAACATGATTAGACTTTGGTTTCAACATCATAAGTCTTGGAATAATATAATTGGAATAACTTGTTTTTATTGTCATAAGCCTTATTTTTATTTATTTTTTATAGAAGTCTTTAAATTCTATAAAAATCTTTATGGTACAGGTTAAAAAATAGAAAGAAGTTTAATGAGTAAACTAGAAGGTTTAGTAATTGCAGTAGAAAATTTTGAAGTATTGGAGAAAATTAAAGAGGTATTTTATTTTAATTGAGCTTTTACTAATCTCATGTTGGGTGAAACTTTTTATTATAATTGTGTTATGTAATTCTTATGTTAAGGGGTTTAAAAAAAAGTACAGATAAGAAGTATGGGCTTAAAGAGAAAGGAAGCACGTATTGCAAACCAATTATTAAGGTTGAAGAGAGAGATGGAACACATATTGCAAACTAATTATTAAGGTTCAAGAGAGAGACGGAACAGCTTATGCAAACTAGTTATTAGGGTTGAAGAGAGAGGGAACAGGCTTAGAGAGGTTGAGGGAGCAAACCGACTAAGAGGGTTTGACATTTTATTAGGGTGGGATAAGGTTCAAGAGAGAGGGGACGGGCTTAGAGAGAGCGAGCAGACCGAGGGTTGATAGTTTGTTAAGGCGGGACAAGGCAGAGAGAAGCACGCTAAATATTTTTAAAAATTTTCCGTCGAGGGCGTAATAGATTTTTCACCTAACACCGGTGTTTCATGATTTTTTAGGAAATCTCGGGTAATCTCTTTCCATTTCTTTATTATAAAGTGTACCAAAAGGTGGAAATGTCATCATCTTTCATCGTAATCGATTGTCAACGTAATAGATTTATAGGTACCCAAATGGCCCCTAAATCCGCATCTTTCGATAAGGTTTGAGATGTGTTTTACTTTGATTATTTAAGATTAAAGCCTTATACAAATTGCACCCTTTAAAAAATTAATCGTTTGGTTGGATCAGCTCTGTGATGGGCCTATTTGGAATGGCCGAACATGTGATTTGGATCACCTTGATCAAATATACATCCGAAAAAAAAAAAATAGAGATGAAAAGAAGTTGCATAAATGTGTTCGTTCCAGGACTGAGTTTAAATTATAAAAAAAACTAATAAATATAAAAAGTTAGATAAATTTGAGAAAATGAGGCTCATTCCCAATTCTGATAAAAATAAACCTATCTATTTTTAAATCAGTTCCGAATTGTTGTTAGAGGTCACCGCTTATTGGATTAGGATTACCCCACCATATAGGATAAGATCAATATAACTAGTTGGACTAGTCTTGAACTAAAAAAAAGAAAAAAGAAAAAAGAAAAAGAAAACCCTCTTATAAGAGTTTGTTTAATTTTTTTTGTCTTTTCTTTCTCTTAAGCCTGATCATTAGCCTAAGCCATTAGCATGAAGCATTGAGGGCGTGAGTTGTAGAGGGAGAGAGGCATTGGAGAGAGAGCGAGGGAGCAGAGGCATTGGCTCCAGAGACATAGGATAATAAGGGGTAAGATTTTACCTAACATATGTCTGATGTGTAAGTCCGATAGAAAAATTGGGTCTCACCTTTTTGATTCACAGCTATTTTTATTATTAGGATTTGGTCATGGTTCCTAGCAAAGTTGGGCATGCATATTGCTCTGCCCGAGATGGTAATTGCCATTATCAATCACATGGCATTTCCAAACCTACCAAAAGTAGGTCAAACTCTATGGAAGATTGTTAATGGGGCTATCTTATGAGAAGTTTGAAAAAGAGAGCAATCGTAATACCTTTGATCAGGAGGCCTGCTCTTTTGAGAGAGTCTTGAATTCAATCCAACACACCATTTGGTGTTGGATGTCGATAACGAAAGAAGGGAGGGGAATACTGGCCTCGGATATCTTTTCAAATATTATATAGGGTGGTAATTAATAGACCTAGAAGTGTATGGGTGAACCTTTCACATGGCTGCTTTAAACTCAATTTTGATGGCAGTTTAGTAGGAAATCTGAAGGAAATTCGGGGCCTATAAGCATTGGGGGTGTGATTAGTGATTGGTATAGTACCAAGATATTTTGATAGGCTGGCCGGGTTGGAGTGGCTAAATTGTGTTGTGGAAGGGGATTCTCTTCACGTCATCAAGTGGTGCAATAAGAGCAGAGGATTCCAAGGGATTTGGGATCCTTGTTGCTTCATATTTTGTAATTATTAGAATCCTTGACGATTTCCTTTCAACACGTGTATAGGGAGGCAAATTCGGAGGCTGATAATTATGCTAAGACTAGGGCTTCTTTATCAGCGAGTAGTAAAATAATAATAATAAAAATAATAATTGGTAATCGATAAGAAATTACATAGCACAATCATAATAAAAAATTTCATACAACATAATCCTTATAAGAGGCTAGTAAAAACTCAATTGAAATAAAATGCATCTTTAGTCTCCTCCAATGCTTCAAAATTTTCTAGTGCAATTACCAAACTTTCTAGTTTACTCATCAAACTTCTTTCCATTTTTTAACTTGTACCATAAATATTTTGATTTTGGTATCATAAATTTATTGCTTATTTGAAATTATATATAGAGAGATATTTGAAAGACTTCTATAATAAATAAATAAAAATAAGGCTTATCACAATAAAATTATGTTATTCCAATAACTTATCATGTTGAAACCAAAGTCTAATTATGTTAGCCTAACATAGCCATATTTTTCATATTTGGATGGTAATTTATTTCTCATAGTTCTTCCAAACATAGCCAAACAGTAGCAATGTATTTCCCAAATTGCATTTAAATACTACCCAAACAGTTATAATCCATTTGCAGGTAATGTATTACATAATAATGTATTATGCCTGTAATATATTTCACAGACAATATATTTCCAGGCATCCAAATGGCCCCTGAAAGTGTACCTCGCTGTTGTCCGGTATTTGCATCACCAGAAGAAAAAGTGCATCATGAATTGCAACAATGAAATTGCTTAAAGTGCATCATTCTCAATTAAAACCCATGAATCAAATAAAAAATTGAAAGAAAATTGAAAAGGAATGGAACTATAATTAGATTTGCCCCAAGAAGTCTCTGATATATCACCACAAACAATTAAACAAATAAAAAGCACAACCATATCACTACAAAATCCCATGATACCATTCTCTCTTAATGTTATAATTCAACATTTTTGGTTGTTCTTCACGTGCAACAACTATAATATTTCTTTCAAGAGACTTCCTACCAAAACAAAGCCACCCATTAGGTTATAATTCCACCCAAACCCTAAAAAAACCCTAGTTACATGCACTAGGTTCTTCTTCCCAAAAGAAAGAAGACTCACAGAAACATTAGCCCAAATTCATGGACCCTCCCCTGAACTAAGAAAAAAAAAAATAGAAACAAGCTAAGACAACAATTTTTATTAGTTTATTTTTTTTTGTGATTGAGAAACCAACTTGCTACATGGATTATGAAACCATGCAACATGGACGAGATAGCTTCAAAGCTAGCTACCATTGACCCTACTGCAATTTGTTCTTATTTGACCATTGGTGCCAGTCAATGGGCTTATATTACCCATCTTGATCATGGATTTCACAAAGCTTTCAAAGAAAGCACTTTGGTTACTAGCATAGTTTTGCACAATAGAGACTGTCGCACCACTAGTGGAGAACAACTCTTGGTCAGACTGGAGTAGGCCTCTGTTGCTCTCAAGATTAGTGAAGTACGCGTTGTCGAAACCATCCGGGGTTGTCGGGTCCAAGTCCGATAAGGTGGTGTCTCCACCACTTTGAGGACATGAACCCTGTAGAGTTGTCACATAAGATGAGTTCATGGTGGGATCGGCTGCCCCGGAACCACTAAAGTTGTATAGTCGATCCCTGAAAAACTGGCACTGTGCTCGCCCGAATGTGTGTGCCCCTGTAAAATAGAGCACTGATGAGTAGGCTAGATGTTTCCCCCATAGACACGTGAGAACAATTTCTAGGCAACTAAGGGTGAATCAACAAATTCTTAATCAAACTTGGTGTAGATTAGATGGAGAGTTCACAATTTTAGTTTCATGAACATAATGATTGTAAATCCTTTTGCATATTTTGGAAATTTTATTGCCGAATGCTAAATTACACTGATCTTTTTTTGTTGTTCAAATGGTAGTACGTAAAGAAGTTCAACCAGCCTTCCAGTAGGGACAAGTTCCTACAGCAACTCGCCCTGCTCTTATAAATGTAGTAAAAAATGTAAAAAACAAAAAATATAGAAAAATTGGGAAACATCATTATATTTGTTAGAAATAAGTTTTTAGACGATTTTGGCAGTTTTTAAGATGATGGGAGAAATTTTATATTTTTCATTTTTAGATTTTTTTAAATATTCAAAAGTTAAATGAAGATTTTTAATAATCTATGTTTTGTAGATCTTTGCCATCTTTTTAGTCTTTCAGTTTTTTCTTATTTTTAACTACTTTCTTAAGAACTACCCTTTTTCTTTTTTACTTTTTTTTGGTTGTACGTTACTCGGCCGAGTCTTTTACTCGCCTCGGTTAAGGTCGAGTATCTTGGAGTTTTTGAACCCTGGGTTCAACTTCAGAATTCCTTTTTCCTTACCACATATATTTTGCATGGCATTTCAATGGAATTCAATCTAAGAAATCCTTTGCTGATTTGGCATATATATCTCAAAGGCAACTTGTGTCCCTCTAAAGTAAAAGGTTCACTTCTAAATGAAACCATGGTTGGTTGAGCTGAATTAACCAAGCACGACTGTGTTGATAACTTCATATACACAGATCATACCAGTCTTGTATTTTCAAGGTCTTTGTCAGATTCAAACTCGAAAAAAAAAAAACAGATCCAAACTCAATAAAAAAAAAATAAAAAAAAAGAGAAAGTGGAGGGCTGGTACCAGAGAGAGCAACAACATCTGTCGTGTCGAGGCCAACATTTGAAAACTTGGTTGAAATGTTACTGATGCCTTCGAAAGGGCTCGGAAGATTGTTATTAGCAGCATCTTTATTCGCAGTAGTGCCATCCCTGCGCCCAAGTAGAACACTCCATGACGGACCACCAGCCTGTGCAGTCCCTAACAATGGGGATTTCCATCATCCTCTAAATTTTATTTGTACATTTCTCATGAACTCGGGGATGTAATTTTTTTTGGGATAATTTGACATTTGGATTAAACAACGGAAAGTTTTCTATATCCCACTAGGCCAATTCATATATGCCATTTTCTCTTAGCCATCAGATCCTCCCTTCAGCCATATTGACATAAGTGAGCCTCTGATCGTTTGATCTAGATCTGATATTTAAGAGAATTTTATTTTAATTTTTTTACAAATCATATGAACATGAGATTTTCCTGTAATCATATCAATGGGGCGCACCAAAAAGTTGAGAAAATATATAATATCAAATTACCAAACTGCTCATAAAACCCTCAAGGGTATTTTAGTTATTTTATTTTGTTAAAAATATTTCTTTATATCATTCTTAGGTGTCACCCTATGAGAGGATAGAAAGCCCCCAAAAAAAAATTTGATGTTAATATAATCTATAGAAATAAATTAAAAATAAAATAATAAATTCATATATGCCACCCCTCAGCTAGCCACCCCACATTTGGATATACACGTGATTGTGATGTCTTTGTAGTAAAAGTGAATGACCTTGCTATGTACTTTTACCTTGTGTATTCATCTAACTATATTCATTTAACCATTCCCAAAATTTTCGTGTGATAAAAAATATCCTACTGTAGGTGATTTCCTACCGGGTTTTATACAAAAAAGATCCACGACCATTGGGTCCTTATCCTAATCTACCCCATTGAGAGAGAAGTATTCATATGAGAGAAATAAATTGCAAAACGAGAGAGAGAGGGAGAGATATTGCGTACCAAAACAACTGAAACTTCAGAGGCAATGGCAAGGATATCAGCACATGAGACAATACCAGGGCACTGACTTTCCAAGTCAGCCTTTATGTTATCCACCACAGGGAATCCTCTCACAGAGCGACTATTTGGGACTGCATCCTTCTCACTAACGATGCTTGACGAATTATCCAGCAACAATGACCCATCACACCCCTACATCACAAGACAATGAGAGACAGAGATGGATTGTTCAAAAGAGAGAGAGAGAGATGGATTACATTTTAGAGAATTTTACGTGCAGATCAGAGAAAACTTTAGTATTACGACATTGTTCATAGCTGGTATAAATGAAGGTGAATGTCATAAATACATTTGTAGGATTAGGACATCAGGAGTGAAAGAAGCTTTGAAAATGATGAAGATAGGAAAACGCTTAGGACCGGATGATATTCCGATAGAGATTTAGAAGTGTATAGGGGATATTGGCATTAATTGGCTGATGAAGTTGTTCAACAAGGTGTTGTGAATAAAGCAAATGCCAGACGGATTTTTCAGGAAAATAGAGAGATATATAAAGATGTTGCACATGGAATTAGAGCTGGGTGGGTGAAGTGAAAATTTGCAACTGGAATTTTGTATGATCGCTGCATGCCAATGGAGCTGAAGGGTAAGTTCTATAGGACAGTTCTGAGACCAGCTTTACTTTATGGGTGGAATGTTAGGCGGACAAAAGAACAATATACAATAAAATGCATGTAGTGGAGATGAAAACATTGAGATGGATGGGTGACAAGATGGGATAGAATCTGAAATGTATTCATTTCAGATAATTTAGGTGTGGTACCAATAGGTGATAAGATGAGGGAAAGTAGACTTAGGTGGGCTGACCATGTATATCTTCAACCTAATATAGCACCTGTTAAGAGGTGCGAGTTAGTTCAAGTGGAAGGATTGAAAAGAGCAAAGGATAGGCCTAAAGGACGTGGTTGGAAGTAGTTCGAAAAGATGTGTAGACTTATGAACTCATTGAGAGTATGACCTTAAAAAGAGCAGAATAACGAACAAAGATTCGTTTAGCTAACCCCAATTAATTAAAAAAAAGATTATGATAATGATGACGATTACGGCATGGGTCATATTTGGATCATAATACAGTGAGGCTCTACTTTTCTTTTCTTTGCTTTTTCATTTTCATTTCACCCGTCAATTGAGAATCTAACTCTTAAACTGCTCCAAACACAAGAAAAATGATGTATTTGGTTGGACAATTAAAAATTCCAATTTTCGAACTATCCAAACAAACTCAAAAGTTTGATTTTCAACATAGGATAATGAGAACCAAAAAAACAGAAAAGAAAAAAATGAAACATGCTCACACATCCTATATAATTATTATATAATTATTACAAATATGAAAATACCCTCTAATTTTTGTATATTAGGCAATTACCTTTCTTGATTTTTTTTAATGTGAAATTCACCCTTATTTTTGGATATTCAAAATCCAAGGTCACCATGCGCGTAGATAACTTCTTGTTCACCCTTGTATAAAGGCATTTTTCAAAAAAAATGTAACTTCAAATATGGGAAATTCGAAGTTACTCTTGATTTCAAATTTTGAATATTCGAAGTTGCGTGGAAGATTTTCATTCAACTTTGGATATTCAAAATCAAAAGTCATTCTTGATTTCATATTTTCAACATCCAAAGTGACTTCCTTTTTCTTTATCTAAAAATGAAATAAGAAAGGACAACCTAACTGTGGATATTGAAAATCAAATGGCTCACTTTGGATTTTCAATCTTGAATGAGGGTAAAACTAGAACAAAAAATAAAAGACAGACAATCGGTAAGTACGTGTAAATACCAATTTTTTTTAAAAAAGTTTATAATTAGAGCATTTATATAGAAAATATGAAAGTTTCTTTAAAAAACTGGTGGGATCCCAATGTAGTACAGTCCAAAATATGGACCATATAATGCGGTAGGAACTCATCTCTCTTTTGAACACGTATTTAAATTTTTTATATTTTTTAATCAAAGGATGGGGTTTGCTAAGGTTATAATTTTAAACAATTAAAGTAAGGCCGACCGATGAGTAAGATGCAATTTTGGTATCAAAAAATTCTTAGGATGGCATGAGAACCTATTTTCATATCCAATTGTAACATTTTAAATTTAAAAAATGTTTTAAATCTTGTGGATTTATAAACACATGAAAATCTTGAAAATAGACAATCCACATAATATATCACAAGATGTACTACTATTTTTGGGACGTGAATTTTTTTTTTCTCCTATATCTATACATCTTGATATCGAGATGATCAATTAGATGGTTTTCCAACATTAAAACAACCGTTTTTTTTTTTACCAACCACATCAAAACCACGTTTTCATAATTTTTGAGTTGCACCTTATTTCTACAATATAAGTTGTAGACTGTATATAGACCTTTTTCCATACGGCAATCCATGCTCTTGCTTATATTTTATAACCATGGAGGGAGAGAGAGAGATACAATTTTTAACCGGATTGGATTACGATTTGTAACCAGATTATTGAAATTAAAGTGCCATTTATACCCCATATATGGGTAGCTGGTTACATGCACATGTGCACACATACTTACCGGAGTATGGTAAGAGTTCACTATGGCACTCTAAGGCTACATCCAACGCCAGTTCCTACTAATGTATGGACGATTGGTAATTGGAGTACGGCCCACTCGCTCATTCATTGCTAAAGAAAATGGTTTGATAAGGCTGGAGTCCTATGAAAATAAGTAAAACCTCATGTTACAACCTATCAAATATTTATAGTGTTGAAAAACTTTTAAATCGATCTCAGCTTGAACATTATGGTTGTGAAAAATAATTAGGATTTTAAATTCTAAAAATAGTGTATATTGCAACAAATCATCTAGACTATTTATTTCTCCCTTAAAATCCGCAAGAGTTTTTAAGTTTTAGATCTGCAAAATCTATACCATTTTTTAAGTTTCAAATTTTATTGTCGGTTTGGGACATGGATTTTAGAACCATCATGAAGATTTCTGATGGCCAAAGTGCTTTTCCGATGAGGATATGAGGTGAAGCTTTATTTTGTTTTTATAAAGCCTAGGCCCTATAGAAACTTCATACGAGAGGTAATCTCCATCCAAGAATAAATCCAACGGATGATAGATGTTGCTAAGGCTACCGTACAGGCTTGTAAAATAGTCTATTGGACTATGATACATTTTCCTTCCATGCACATGCACATCTTCTCCATAAGTGCATGATTGCTGAAGCAGTTAACACACACGTGTGTCAGTATGTTTGTGCCTCATGTGAGAGTGAGATTAATTGATTTCTATCATTTTTGCTTTTATGGGGTCCATATCGTATACAGTGGAAGTGAGGTGCACCTAAAAAATCGACCTGAAAGCGTTGTTCCCGACATTCAAATTCCCTCCTATCCCGAATGAGATAAATGGATATGGAAAAGGAAGGGAATTCAAGTAAAAAAAATATTGTCTTTTGTAATATATATATATATATATATATATATATATATATATATATATATATATATATATATATATAATCATACATTTCAAGATGATCATTTGTAAGGTTTTTCAACTTCAGAACTCTTTTTCTATTGAATTTTTGATGTGCCCCTTGGTATAAAGTAACAATCAACCTTATATAAACATTTTCTTTTATTTTAGCTCTTGAATTTGGGCGGTCAAACTCTCCAGAGGGAAATTAAAAAGGAAGAATTCAAAATTACGTTAGTTTCCAATTACCACAAAAACAAAAACTTCCATGTGTATTTATTTAGCCAATGATGGTTCTACACCTCTGCTAACACTCTGAAGAGATCAGCATGTAGCCATTACTTTTAAGTGGTAGAACCGCTTCTGATTAATTTTAGAACTTCCAAATTTCATACGTATTAGAAATCGAATCGGGCTCCGACTTGGCAGGGGTCCAACTCCCTAATCGAGCTTGAATGGTTTTTGATCCGGAAAGGGATATAGTAATAACAAAATAAATCAAAGAGCAAACGAGAAGTAGGAGTCCTTGAAATGGAGCTGGGGCATCTAATGTCCCGCCATCTATTCCAACTATTAACATATCAAAAAAAAAAAAAAAAGGAAAAACATAAAAATAAAAATTTTGAGATCCGAGATATTTCTAATAAGATAAATGATTTTTCAAACAATATTTAAAACACTGTCAAATAAAATCAAAGACAAATAATGATATAAAAACTCAAAAGAAAATAAATAATAATAATAATAATAATTAAAAAAAATAAAAAAAAGGGGGTAAAAAGTGATGAGGCATACATCAACAAAGCAGTCGTGAAAGTGGAGGCGGATCAAACTGGCACCGATGCGCACATCCGACTGGAAAGCCTGCTGAACAACGTTTCTCACAATGCTAGTCACGTTAGGGCAAGTGGTATTGTAAAAGCTAGCACTTAGTTGTGCATTGCCAACCCCAAATAACCCTACAATCAACCCCAACAAAGCAAGCAATGAACCCATCTCTCACTCAACCTCTCGCATCACCTTCATGGCTTTGCCTCTCTTATATATACAAACAACCCATGCCATCATCTTATCTGCCAAGCAACGAGTGGTACTCTATCACTTCAGTTTTTAAAACCCTACTTTTTCCCCATAACCCTCATCTTAACCTTTTGGAGAAAGAATGTAAAAATAAATATTATCAAAATTCTATAAGAGTTAAAACAATTTAATAATTTACCTATGATTTTTTATTTAATTTTAAAATACCCATAAAAGAATGCACAGTCTCGAGTTGGAATAGTTGTAAATAGGTAAAATGTTAAACAATTCATCTCATAAAAATATTTTGATTTTTTGTTTTTTTTTGTTTTTATAATTAGAATACACAAAGTCCTTTGATCACCACCATCCAATTTATCATCATAAAGAGTTACATTCTCTCTCCATCTACATCCAATTATGGCCATGGACAATGAGTTGTACTTTTCTTATTCATCATAATTTGCTATCTTTAAATTGTTAAAAAGCAATCAATATGTGTATTGTAACGTCATTACAAGCGTCATGAGTACCAATCTCAAATGATCATTTAGACACGACACATCTTCGCACTATTTAAAAAGAATAAAGGTAAGATGTATAAGTGAGATTAGGTGCTTTATAATTCAAGATAAAAAAGTTCAATAGGTACTTTAAAGTGAGATTTCAAGAATAAATTTTAAGAAGTGTTTTTGAAAAAATATGGCTTAAGATCTGACTCACTTATGTTATTTGGACCTAGAAACATGCTGGGTCCGGTTGATACACCAAAATGAGGCAAGTCTGACCAGAGCTAACTATTTCTTATACAATTTTTATTGAGAGTCAACCAAGTCAGGCACTGAGTTGGCCTCTGACTCTGGCTCATAACCCTATGAGTCACAGTCTGAGTTTTTCAAACACTTATCAAGAAAAGCGATTTAGATTTTTTTTGAATTGCCACACTTAAAATCATGTCTTTGTTTATTGCCATGCCAACAAAACCACCACATGATTTTTATGAGGACCTGATTTCTATGAGTCCATGTAGAAATGAGGCACCTCTTAAAACTCTATTATGAGATGGATTTTTGGACTTAATTTAAAGATATGTAATCTCTAACATGGAGATTATGATATGAACAAATAAATAAATTTTTAAAATTAAAAATAACAATTCTATTAAAAAAACATTTGGACCGGTAGTTTCAATTGTTTCTAGATGGAGCACCTATTTGCATCCATCTTTAAGATGGATGCTTTATATGTTTGGACCGCAAATAGAAATGCATGAAACAATTATTTTTTTTTATAATCCATTGAGTCGTAAAGGTGAGATTAAAAAAATAAAGCAAATAAAAAAAAAAAATTGTAAAAAAAGAGGGAAAAGGCTAATTCGTCATTTTATGCTTTGTCAAGGAGCATAAATGCATAAGAAAGGTCGGTGGAGTGTCTCTATACTGCGAAAGCTCTCTTCTTCGACGACTGGGGCCTAAGACCGGTTGAAGCACGTGGATATTTGCCACGAATTTATAAGGTGCCCTTCCTAAAACCGAATACTTTCTATACAGCCCTCGCTCTTTTAAGGGCAGAGTTTGTAGAGTATCCAATGGTTGAGATTTCACGAAGTCATATCTAACAGCCAAAATTAATCCTATATTTTTTATTTTTTATTTATTGAAGTAATATATTTATCTGAATTATAGGATGTCGGTTTATTTTTATAAATGTAACTAAATAATAATAATTAAAAAATTTGTAAATAAAAAATAACCAAAATAGCCTTAAATTTATTTCGATCAATATTTTTATTCAAAATATTTTTTTATTCAGTTCTCTTTATAAAATGAAGCTAAATCCCAAATTTCAGATTAATATTATTTTTAAATAAAAATAAAATTTATTTTTGGCCCTTGGAAGATGTCAAATTTTATAATAATATTCTTTTTTTTTTTTTATCATTTTTGAAGGGTTAGAACTTAGAGATACAAATCATGAGGAACAATGTTTGTATTAACATGCAACTTTTTGATACATTCGCCATCTATCTACAATAAAAAATAGATATCATAATCAAAATTTCATTTATAAGACAGTAAATGGTGGCACGAGATGTTGTCCAACAACTGGCCTCAAATTACCGAAATTGAAATTCAGAAGCATTTGAAGTAACAAAAAGATGAACTTTAGGGTTAATGAGATGTTCGGGGCGGCGTTAGGAGAAACTTATTGTCAAGAGGTTTGAGGACAAGTAATTATTTTGTTCTTTTATATGAGGATTCCTTCCCATGGATCCTTCCGTCTCAGGCAAAATTTACCGTCTCCGGATCTTATCACCTTTTAAAAACTGCATTCGACAGTGATGATCAATGTTTTGGATGGTGATGGAGAGAGTTGGACCGACCATGAAAGTCATGCAATGTTTTCAGTGCCTAGATTTCATCCGTATAAGTGGTCTAGTAGTATGACATTTTACCTAAATTATTCAATTTTAAAGGCTTAATCATGTTTACCCGTGAGCAAAAAGGCTGAATGATTGGTAGAATACAGAAATTGTATTTGGAGCCAAATGATATTCTACTCCCTCGGGAGTAGAATGGCCATTTACTCCTTTGGATAAAAGCCCACCTAGAATTAATTTGAGGATCTCAAATTATTTTTGGGATGTAACCTCATCAACCCATAGATTAATGTCAATAATTATTTTTTTTTCCAATGTTCCCTCGAAGCATTTGAAAAAAATAATGTCTAGAGATTGAATAGAGACCATCCAATTTTTAGATGGTGAGATTCAAAAAACTCAAATATCATTTTTTTTTGAATAATTATTTAATAATTCTTAAATGATTATCAAAATTTCAAATTGAAAAAAATACTCCCAAAGAGGTCTTTCTGACAGATGGAGTAGAAATAAACTATGCTCCCGAGGGAACACGTATACATACCCATATTTGTAGCCTTTCAAATCTTTGACACCCCAAAAGACAAAAAAAAAAAGGGCACATCTAAGTGAGATGAAAAAAGGGCACATCTAAGTGAGATGCTAGGGTCGGTCTCCCCTGGCATGCTGCTAAAAATGTGTAGGCATGTCTAGTTCCCAAAAGACAAAGTAGGACACCTCAGAGGTAGGATGAATTATTTGCCAAAGACTTTGATGCCAATAAATCATGGAATATAACCAAATATTGGACTCAATCATCTTTGGTATTTGTATGTGAAGCTTTTGCATAAAAGCAATGGGAAAAGCTGGGCGAGTCCCAGTCACGCTCATGATTCAGACTCGCCAAGCAATCGAATCTCAACCGGCAAAGTTTTGCTGATTCTTAATTTATATATATATATATATATATGGACTCGACCTAGGCCGAGTTTGTGAAGCCTGGCTAGTGTTCGGGGCTATCTAGCGAGTCCCAAGTCCCAACTCGATTCCATGTTTTGCAAATCATTAATTAACGATGTGTAAATATGTTCTATTTAATTTTTATTTTTTATGATGATTTGTGGAGTTTTCTTATTATATGGTATAATTCTCTCTTCTCCTTTTTTTAACTATTTCAAGCTATAAATCAATTTTTTATTATTATCCGAAATTCTTTTCCTATGTTCTATATAGCTATAATGAAATTTATGGATTCTTTGATTTTGTACTAAATTTTAATTATTTTGAACATATTTTACTTCTTTTTTTTTGATAATTTTTTGCTTTTCTAAACTTAAGCAAATAAGTTTAATCACACTCAAGCTCAAGTAGCAGTCGAGTCCCATGCCCAAGCCGAGTTTTTTAAAAAGGAAAATTGTTCCATGTATTTGCGGACACATTTTTACATTTACGTTCCCGAGATATAAAACATCTATATTAAAGATGGATGCAAATGAGTGGTCCATCTAAATATAGTTGAAACTAACCGTCTAAATGTTTTCTTCAGATAATTATTATTTTTATTTTTAATTCTTTTATTTTGTACTAAATTTTAATTATTTTGAATATATTTGCATTTTTTTTGATAATTTCTAGGTTTTCTAAACTTAAGCAAATAAGTTTAATCAAACTCACCCAAATTACTCATGCTCGAGCAGCAGTCGAGCCCCATGCCCGAGCAGAGTTTTTAAAAAAGGAAAATTGTTCCTGCATCGGGGGAAGACATTTTTACATTTATGTCCCCTGAGGTTTAAAGCATCGATCTTAAAGATTGATGCAAAGGGATGGTCCATCTAAAAATAGTTGAAACTAACGGTCTAAATGTTTTTTTTCATAAAATTAGTATTTTTAATTTTTTAAATTTTATTTAAAATTCAAAAATAAAATTTTAAGACCTGTTGTTAAATATTTATGAGAAACCGTGTTGTTAAATATTTAGGACCTGTCATTTTTTTTTTTTGTCATTTTCAAAGGCACATGGCTGCTAGGATATCGACACACCCAGCCATGTTGCATTAGCTGGCTACACTTGTGAATTATGCAATGTACTTGTCAATCAAATTATGTGAATTTAGAAATAGAAGAAATATTATGACAGCTAATGATCCACTGCAATTTCAAACCTATTGGATTCCAGCTTAGTTTAGTCCAATTGTTAGTTTCTCTTTTGCCAAGGATGAAGTTTCCTAGGCGCACTTTTGGCAACAGAAATCTTGATGATGGATCTAAATCAATTTTCAACACTGATGATAAAATTTGAAAGTCAAAACATGATACACATCTTGCAGATCTATAAACACTTAATTTTAAGGTGAAATAAACCCCTTAAATATACACGATTTTTTATAAAGATTAGAAGCGGTCTTATTTTTTTTTGTTTTCCCCGAGCATAAGAAGCCATAATTTGGGTTTTAGGTAAAAAGCTTGTGGTTAAATCTTAATAATGTGACAGAATTCTAACATTCTAATATTTGACATGTTTTATTAGGGTTTTTTTTTAATAAAATTGAGAACTAATTTGAGCAGCCAAAGGCTGTTTCACAGCGATGAGAACGAATTTTAATGCATATTATTATCCTATCTTTACTGAAAATAATTCTAACATTTTAATATAATGTAACAAAATTTGGGTTTTAGCTAAAAGCCATGATTTCTGATTTTTAAGTATAAAAAATTATCTGGGGAAGTCTTTAGTTTTGGTAGTGTTTAAAAAATCGGTGGGTCGAACTATAGTTCCAACTCGGATCATCAAACTCAAGGGGTATGATCAATAATCCATGATACATAGAAAAAAAGAAAGAAAGAAAAAAATGGGGGATGGAAAAGTGGCAAAAAAGAAAAAGAAAGAAAAAGCACTTAAAAATGAGAAATCAAGTTCAAAATGAAAATAAAAAAATAAAAAAAATTTAAATTAAAAATGATATAGATTTAAATCATGATAAAAAATAAAGCTCAAAATGAAAAAAAAACCAAATTTGCATCTTTTCATTTCATCTAATAGGAGCTAAAGATAAATTTTTTTTTTAGATATTTTAGAGTAATTGAAAAAAAACAAAATTATATGTTTTCTAAAGAGAAAATAGATGTAAAACAAAGGAGAATCGAAATAACCTGGGAATCAGACTCGTCGCCCACCCCTTCCTGTTTGAATAGGGAAAATTGAGCCATCTGATATGGCTTTTAAAACCTTGATTTGGGTGGACAAGTTGCATTTAAACAGAAAGTACACATTGCTGGGATTGGGATTTCAAACAATTTGCTACCACTTCCCCAATCTTTAGATATCAACAACCGATGGTTGAGATGTTTTCTTCCATAGCCCGGATCCTGTCCCATAGAGACCAACATGCTATCGCAATTCATAAAAGCCATATGAAGTACCCAATTAGTCAATGAGTGGAAGTTTCTATAAGGCTTAGGTGTGAGAAAATACGGAATTTTAATGTATTTATGAGCACTTAGGGCTTATTGAAAATATGTACAAGAGCTCCAATTTATAGGATTACAAAGCTGTGTATTACTAAAAAAAAAAAAGTAACATATACAATGATTTACCTTCCTAATATGGGTACGCATAAAAAGAAAGAAGATATTGTATACAAGAGTAAATTTAGGTTTCTATAATTTCACTAGACACCTTGTCCTGAAAACACTTTGGACATGAAAAATCTCTATGATTGCTTTAAAATTAATTTCAACCACCGATTTTGAAATTTGTAACTCAAAAAATACTACAGATCTTGCAAATCGGTACACGCTTGAAAATGAACAGTCTAGATAATGTATTATAGCATACACTATTTTAGAGTTTGAAATTTTAATTTTTTTTCACAACCATGGTCAAAGTCAATATGATCAATTTGAAGGTTTTCCAATGCTAAAACTATAATTTTCTCTGAATTGAGGTGGGGCTTTATTTATTTTGATGGTGCAGCCCTATCAAAACATTTTCCTTAAAAATAATAATCCCATTCCACTATTAGGATATAGGACAATTTATATGCAAAATTATATAAGTAAAGGTGAGGGGCACGACGTCATGTTTTGAGTTTTATTCATATCACAGGTAAGAGACGCCGGCCCTGCTAAACTGACAAAAATAAATAAATAAATAAAATAAAAGTGAGGGGGCCTACAATGAATGGAACTGATGTGCTTGTGGCTGTTGAATGAATTTAGTTGGAAGAAGATTCTCCTTTGTTATTTTTGGGGCTTGCATGAAGAAGGCTCTCACATGGACGTACTTTCCTTTTCCATTATAGGGAGAGGGATGTTCTTTTCATTATAGAAATATTTATTGAGCGAATGTAGGATGCTTTTGCAGGAGCACATTATGTATTTACTCTCTCTTGCCCTCTATATGAAAGACATACTTTTTTTTTTTTTATGACACTTTGGAATTCATTTTGAATCATTGGGTGAGGCTGCTCCAAAAATATGTTTTTTTTTTTTTTTTAATATTTAGATTTTCACTATTACTATTAATTTTTGATTAGTTAACGATTTTTTCATTGAGAAAATGAAAAATACAATGCAAAAAAAAAAAAAAAAAAAAGAAAGAAAAAAAGAAAAGAAAAGAGAGTAACGAGCAAAAAGGAAAAGAATATAAAAGCATGAGAAAGGAAGGGTAAGGTGAACGGGGAGAGCTAGAATCACATCACATCACTTGCTCTGGTCAAAGAATCAGCTGCTGCATTTCTCTCATGGTCGATATGGGTAAAAACAACCTCCTCACCTTCAAGATCCAACAAGATTCAATCCAAAATCTAAGTACATTGCCATCATATTGTGTTTGGGGCTTTGCACTATTTCATGACATTTAAGGGGTAACCTTCAATAACTACATGTGCTAAGTCCTATGTGAATCTCCTCACTCTATAGTGCAATGCCCATTATTCTGCTTCATTGACAGTATAACTATCCAGATTACCATTATCCAAAAGTTGGAGAGCCTTATTCAGTATAAAGATGTTACTTTTTCTAGGCACTTAAAGCATATATCTTATTTATTTATTTATTTTAATTTGATCACTAAGTTGAGGAGGCCACATAAAAAAAGAAAAAAAAAAAAAAAGAAACAAAAAGGTGTTGTCCTATTAGTGCTTCTATGGTTTTACCTGGTAAAGTGAATTCCTAAATGCTCTCAAGGCAGTATATAATAATACTTTCCAGCTATTTAATTTCGCAATGTTTTTTGAACAATTAATACCTTTCAAAAAAACTTTATTTAAGTTTCCCATATTGAAATATTATCTTGTAGGACCAGGTCCTACATGTTTCACATAGATCCAGACGACAGCTGCTGGATTCCTATAATGAATGGTGGAGATTATTTCCTATAAGGTGACAGATTATTACCCATCTCACATATCAGGGTCATCTCCAATCAATTGTCTTATGCATGCTTGGCTCATTATACACGTATTGGGTGTTATCTGGAAGTGGGAGAAGAAACAAAGGAATAATAATAAAAAAAAACATAAGGGATTGCAGTATTTACTTTCGATGAAAACTGGTTCATTTACTTACAATCATTTTTTGTAAAATTTGATAGCTTGGATGTTTCGTAAAGTTCAAATTTTTTTTTTTTTAAGTTTAAGCTTGGTTACTAGAATAATTGCAACCACCCAATTTTGCATCTAATGGTTAAGATTAATGTGATCATCTTGTACCAAATGTAAATGGTCTCATTCTATACTTTCTTAAAATGTAAAAAAAAAAATGATCAAAATATCCTTGAGAGTAGCGCAATTTATCTTTTTATATATTTGCAAGTATTCTAATTCGTGATCATGTATGTTTTCATTGGGTATTTTGAAATTAAATCAAATACTATGTGTTACAAGAAGACCATTTGTTACAAGAAGATCACACTTGCTATTAACCATTAGATGTCAAACTAGATGGCTTGGAGTATGACACAACGTTCAATAAATATTTTTGTTTAATTTTGAGTCTAGTCAATGACACACTCACAACCATCCGTTTGACATTCATTTGAAATCTGACGGACAAGACTAATTGTTCCTTTTTAACAGTTTTACCAATCTCAACTATGTGCAGGGTTGCTGTATCTCATCAAACTACCCCCAAATATACTAGGGAAAGCTTGCTATGTTCCCCCTACAACATAGAAGTTCTATGTTCCCCCTTATCCAACATCTATTTTTTAATGGAAGGCTAAGATTGTCCCAATCACAATGTCACGTCTCTACACTGTTTTAATTTTAATTTTTTTTTTTATAAACTGTTTTGATACCAAAATTTGGACGTCAATTCCTATATTAAACTCACACAAGCGAAAAATATAAAAAAAAAAATTTTAATAAAATAAAATGACCAAAATACCTCTAAAAGATTCAAGGGGTATTTTGATCATTATTTTTTATCGAAAAATTATTGTTAATATTTTTTATAGGTGCACCCCAATGAGAAGATGGCACGGATCAAATTTCATATTAAAAAAAATTGTATTAAAAAAACTAAAAATAATATACTTTGATATATCGGATCTAAGATCAAACGGTGAGTGACTCTCTTGATAAAAAATGGACGGCTGGATGGTAAAGGGAGCATAGAACTTCTATGTTGTAGAGAAAACATAAAAAACTTTCCCAATATACTATACCCATGATGACAACAATTTTTTAACGACATAAAAATATTGCGGGAACATTTTTAAAATCCATCGAAAGATCTGAGTTTTTCATAAAGTATTCAAAACGCTGCGATTCTTCATTGAACTGATCATAAGTACTGCTTTTTATCTTTAGCACAAAAAAAAAATCTTTTGAATTAAAAAAAAAAATTTCATGCCATTTAAATTCAAAGTTTTTGAAGATTCGTATCAGCTTCATTGATTTGAAATCTTGGAAAATTGGTAGTGATATAAGTTAAACTATAAGTGGACGACCCATATAAGGAAAAAGTTTATAACAAAGGAAAAGTTTATATAAGGTGGCAATTTTAGTTATAAAAGGTAATCTACATAGTCCACTTTAATTGGAAAATGTAGCTTACACACAATTTTAAAAGATGTGCCAGATGACAATATCTTGAAAGGTGCAGTTTGCATAAGGTTGCAATTTTAAACAATCAAAATAAGGTGTACTTTCAAACTTTGCCGTAAGATGCAATTCTGGAGGCGAAAATTCTTAGGGTGGCCCCATAATTCATTTTTATCTTTAATTATAAAATTTTAAACTCCAAAAATTATTCAAATCAAACAAATCTAAAAACACATGAAATTCATGAAAATGGACGGTTCAAATAATGTGTTGTCAAATGTACTATTTTTGGAACTTAAAATCTTTTTTTTTTCCCATATCTATACATCTCAACATCGAGATGATCAATTAGATGGTTTTCTAATGTCAAAACAACCTTTTTTTTGATCGATTTTTTAGGTGCACCTTAATCCTACAATATAAGGTGTCAATCATGTATAAAAATTTTTTATCTAAAAAAATGCCAAATCTATCCCGTCTAAGTAAAATAAATGGTATAAAGCACTGTATCCTTACTTCTACAAGCAAATTTTCTGCCTAATATAAACTACACTCACATGATAGCAGGAGAGAGATTAACTCCATGGCTGATAATACTTCTAGAATTTCCAGTTCATCGTCGAGTTGTAATATCTTGGAGGTGCCAATATTCACCTAGAAGCCCAATTTTAATAAGCAAAAACTCTACAATTTTAATAAGCAAAAAGAGTTTTTTTATTTATTGAAAAAGTTTATATAAGGTTGCAACTTTAAAACGTAAAATTAATGCTGCACCTCTAAAATCCATCTGAAAAAATTGTTTTAATATTAAAAAACTTTTTTATTGATCATCTTGATATCGAGATGTATAAATATTAAAAAAAAAAAGAAAAACGATTTCAAGCTCTAGAGTAGTGCATCTTGCAACACATTATCTAGACCGTCTACTTTCAAGATTTTCGTATATTTGTCGATCTACCTGATTTTAACCATTTTTAGAGTTTAAAATCTTATAATTAGATATGAAAACAGATTTTAAGATAATCCTAAAAATTTTTTGCACCAAACTTACATGTTATGAAAAAATTTGGAGGTGCGCCTTAATTGGATTGTTTAAAGTTGCAACCTTATAGAAACCACACCCTTTATTTATTAGATGTCAACAACGTTAAAATGTTAAAACTCAAAATTTAGTAAAAGAGATTTCCCATTCTTGTATCATAGTCAACTTGCCTTTGTATCAAGAAACTGGAAATCTTATTTCCTAATCCACTACTAAAAAGCAAATAAAATCCATCACTCAAATCCAATTTGATAGGTAAATTTTAACAGAGTTTATGGTAAGATTACTTGATGTCACACTTTTAGCCATTACATTTAAAAAAGGGTGGCCAGAAGTATATGCCATTAATTAGGTTCAAAGTTCTTTTTATTTTTATTTTTCTGAACTTCATGACGCACATCAAGCATTCAAGCTGTCCGATTTCATATTTGACGGCTAGGGTAGATTGGGACTTCCTTACAAAGATAAATATTCTTAGTATACAATTTCAAATAAAAAACTAGTTGTGACTTGTCCTATTATTTTAAGCCAAAAGATTTCATGCTTATGATTGGAGCGGTGTTTTAAAAAATGCCGAGTCAAACCGGACTCGCCCGGTTCGACTCGGGAATGGCATAGTCTGTGCTGGTTCTAGTATTTTACACGGAATCGCCCGATTCCAGAGAGAACCGGGCGATTCTGTATAGTGAATAGCCGATTCACAGTACCGAACCGGTGAGTCTCGTGAAGAACACGGGCTGTACAGTGTTCTTCACTGGTTTCTTCAAATTTTGTATTTTTTTTTATCATTTTTCTTCTTTTTTTGCCATGTGATCGAATATTCAGGCTTTATGCAGCTTTTTTCAGCCTTTTCATGCATTACATGGTGGAAAAATTTCAATTTTTTGGATCATGAAAGTTGCGGGTTTTAAGGTTTCCGCTTTTCGTTTTGTTCTGTGAAAAGTTTGAGGCATATTGATCGTAAATGTATTCATTAGAAATTTCTGTTACGAATTTGTGATTATCTTTAAGAAAAACAGATTAATTTGGAGATTGAAGCCACGGGTTCACGAAACCAGGTAAGAACTCTGCTTTCTTTCTTTTTTTTCCACCGTTTGATCAATTTCAGTCCATATTTTGAAAATAATCAGTTAAATTTGTATAAATTTGTAGGGTTTTAAATCTTTATCGTGTCTTTTATCATTTACTATATTACTCAAGTACAGCCTGAGTTTTTAGAAGAATACAGTGATGTCTGTGAAAAAAAAAATTCTGCTGTTTTTTTTTTTTTTCCGCCTTTCGATCTATTGTTCACGATATATTACAAATAATGCGTTAGATTTATAGGGTTTTAAATCATTATAGTCTTGTTTATAATCAGATGTATTCAATTTGATCTGATTTATTCAATTTGAGCTTCATTTTTTAGATTCAATGACTGTTGTCTGTGAAGAACTGCGGTTTTTTTTTTTTTTTTTGGCTCAATTTAATCAATTTGATTTGATTTATTGATGATAATGTGTTCATAATTTAGGGTTTTGATTCCTTATAGTGTTGTTTATCAAATTATGTACTCAATTGGATGTAATTTATTCGTTTGGACGTGGATTTTTTAGTTGAAATGGCTTATGTAAGGTGGCTCTGTGAAGAACAGATTTTTCATTTTTTTTTTTTTTTGTAATCCATGATCAAATTTTTTGAAAATTTGTGATTTTTCTGAAAAGATGTGAAAATCGTGAGAAGGTTTTGATTATCATGAGGTATTAAACCATATTTTTAATTATTATTGTTTGAGTTTGCTGTACTTCTTTTTCTTTTTTTTTTATCCATGATCGAATTTTTTGAAAAATGATGATTTTCCTAAAAGATGTTAAAATCGTGACCAGGTTTTGATTATCACAAGGTATTAAACCATATTTTTAATTTTTATTGTTAAAGTTTTTGTTGAAAAAATTGTATGTTGATAGATTATTTATGCAAAAAAATGCATGTTATTGTATTTTTAATACAAAACTGTATTTTTTAAATTTGTTGTTAATGCATTTTTGAGTTGGAATGACTGATGTTAGGTGGCTCTATGAAGAATTTTTTTTATTTGTTTTTTTTTTTAGTACATGATCGATTTTTTTTGAAAAATCGTGATTTTCCGAAAAGATGTGAAAATAGTGACCAGGTTTTGATTATCATAAGGTATTAAACCATATTTTTAATTTTTTTGTTAAAGTTTTTGTTGAAAAAATTGCTTGTTGATAGAATATTTATGCAAAAACATACATGTTATTATATTTCTAATGAAAAACTGTATTACATTTTTAATGTAGTTTTGCATTAAAAATGTATTTTCAATTTTTAAAATTTTGAACGCAAAACATACATGTTAAATTGTATTATCGTGAGGAATTAAATTGAATATCATTGTAAAAAATTGTAAAAAAATCGTGGCATGTATGACAATTATATTTTCTTGTATTTTTTTAATTTTATTATTGAATTTTTAATGCAAAAAAAGTATGTTCTTGATAATTGAGTTGTAGCCATATTTAGAGCTTGCATTTTGTATTATATTATCCTGTATGTTTGTAATTGATATGTACGAAAATATTATTGTCAATAGAAGTATTTTGCAATAACAAATAACAACAAATATAACTACATGAACTACCCCAACATATTATCACTACACATGGTGATTATTTTTCTTATTGAACTGTCAGGTTAATTTTTAACTTTTTACATATTAAAACAGTTGAATCATGTCAAGATCTGCAGAAGACCCTGCATGGCAACATGGGGTCAAACTTGATCCCAACAAAAAAGACAAAATTATTTGTAATTACTGCCAAATAGTGATAAGTAGTGGGGTACATAGGTTAAAGCAACACTTGGTAGGAGTTAAGGGAGATGTTTCTGCATGCAGTAGTGTCTCTAGTAATGTAAAAAAACAGATGACTGCATTTTTTAAGGCTGACAAAAGTAAAAAAATTGTCAAACATAAGATGAATGAGAAGATATCTAGTTTATATACGCCATCAAGCAGGAATGATCTAGAAGAGCAATATAATAATGACCTAGAAGAGCAATATAATAATGACCTGGAGATAGCCACAAGAATGAGTTTACATGAACAATATCAGAGGGAACGTGGGTTTAGAATGCCCCGTGGTTATGACATAGGCATGCATGGTGGGTCTAGCTCAGACATGCATGGTGCGTCTAGCTCAGACATGTATGGCGGGCCCAACTTAGACGTGCATGGAGGGCCTAGGTCGAGCAGGTATGGCGGGCCCAACTCAAATATGTATGGAGGGGTTGGTGGCAGTATGTGTCAACAAGAATCAAACGTTGAAGAAATAATTCCTAGCTTATCTAGGAGTGTTAGTATTGCAGGTCATGATCGTATAGACCTATTTTTCTCAAAGCCTAAGTCACAACAGATGAGCCTAAAAGATATGGTTAAATGTACAAGAAACAGTTGGGGAGATATATTGGTAAATGATTCTACGATAAAGGGATTCCCTTTGATGCAGCCAATAGCCCATATTTTTCACCTATGGTCAGTGCAATCTAGAAAGCCGGGCCCGTGTTAAAACCCCTGACGGCATATGAGCACATTGGGTCAATATTAGATGAAGAGGTGGAAGAAGTCAGAAAGTGGATTGCAGAACATAAACATAGTTGGCCAAAGACAGGCATTACTCTTATAAGTGATGGTTGGTTGAATAAAGCTAGCAAAAAGGAGTTTGTAAACTTCTTGGCCTATTTCTCAAAAGGTCTAGCTTTTTTGTCTAGCACAGACGTATCAGGGACGAAGAAGAATACAAACTTCTAGGTATGACTATATGATCAGATAGTGGAGGAGGTGGGAGATAAGCATGTAGTCCAGTTTATTACGGACAATATGCGTGTATGTATTTCTGTGGGCAGCAAGTTGATGGATAAGAGGAAGCATCTAGTATGGACCCCGTGTGCTGTACACAGCATCGATCTTATGTTAGAAGAGATCGGTGAGATCAAAATTGTAAAGGAGACTCTAGAGGAAGCAAGGTTGGTGTCGAGATTTATATACAACCACTCTAAAATTTTATTTCTGTTTAGAGAACACTTTAAGTAAAAAGAGATAATCAGGCCTGACATAACCCGCTTTGCGCCCGATTACTTAGCTGTAGACTCCATTCGGGAATTTGAAGGTGCATTAAAGAGATTGTTTACCTGTGAAGAGTGGTTAAATGACCGCCTCTCGAAGTTCAGTACCAGTATAAAAGTGGACGACATAATCTCAAATAGGAGGTTCTGATCTCGATGTTCTAACGTCGTAGAGGCCACTGCCCCTTGGTCACGGTGTTAAGAATGGTGGATGCTGACAAGAAAGCTACCATGGGCATCATTTATGAAGGTATCGAGAGGGCGAAATCAGTTATTGGGGAGAAGTGTAGTTTTGTTAGCAAAGTAATCGAGATTATAGAAAGGAGGTGGAACATCAAATTTGGACGTCCAATTCATTATGCTGGTAAATATATATTTATATCATTAGAATGTTTCATTTTAAATCATTTTTTTATGAAATTGTAAATGACATTTTTCTATCTATATATTTTCTAGGTTACTACTTCAACCCAAAATTTTTCTATTTGACACCTGAACATCCCTACAAGATTATGGAAGGGGTCAGATACATTATTGCAAGGTTGGAGAGAAGCCATCGAAACCAAGTAGCAACAATACTAGAGGTATTATTTAATGTTTGGGTACGAACTTCATTAAGATGTTATATTTGTGAGGAATAATGCACTAAAACGAAATATATTTGTTTTAGCTTGCTATGTATAGGGATTCTATAGGATCCTTCGGAGCTAGACTTGCTAGGAACTCTCGAACTAAGATGGATCCAGGTTATCCCCTAGCTAATATTTTGTTCATTAATATATTTAATCTTATGATTTGTTCTTGCCCTTATAATGCTTTTTGCATTTTAATCCAGCTGAATTGTGGGAGATGTATGGTATTGACGTACCTCACCTAAAGAGAATAGCAATCAAGGTGCTCTCCCAGGCATGTTTTGCTACTGGCTGTGAGCGCAACTGGAATACGTTCCAATTATTGCACAGGCTGTGAGCGCAACTGGAGTACGTTCCAATTATTACACACTAATAGGAGGAATCGACTCGCTTCGGAGAAGCTTCATAAACTAGTCTACGTTCATTACAACTTGAACCTCCCAGAGTGACAAATAAGAAGGAAGCTTGAAGACTATGGGTCGACAGACTTAGACACAATATTTGTCACATACACTACAGACTAATGGGTAGTAGAAGAGGAGGAGCCAGTGTTGCACAAGAGAGTGTTCCTTGAGGCTATCGGTGAGGAAGATCTTGAAGAAGATGATGAGCAGCATGAAAGAGGAAGCAGCCAGCCAACGTATCCACAATTCGTCGGAGATGTAAGTGATATTGCACCTAATAAAGGAGAGTGAGAAGGGGATCTAAGGGAAAATGAGAGAGATGATGATTTTGAGGCCACTATATCCCAGCCATATTATTCACATATCCAGTCCCAACAGCAACAGGGTAAGGATGAGCACTACAGTGTTGGTGAGATGGACAAGCTTCGGGGAGTTTGGATTGGGAACACAACAGAACACTAACACTCAGGGATTTAGGTATAGTCAAACGCCTATTAACATCGATGATTCGTTTTTAGACCGAATCAATGAATTGTCAAACGAATTCAATCAATGGCACCAGCGTGACCAAGAAGAAGAACGATGTCATCTGTCATTTTATTTTTAGATCGTATGTTACTAATTGTATGCTTTATTGGAGTCCATGTATGTTGATATACTTATTCCATGATAATTCTATATTTATCCTTTTGTGTGATGTAAATTAAATGGTAAATAGTAGTTCATGCAGGGAAAGAACATATCAATATTCGTATATTCATGCAAAGAAATGAAAATTCTTAATGGAGTATCCTCATTTCTTATTGAATTCCTAAAAAACAATATTTATAATGAATTTTAATAATTTTTTTGGATTTTTTGAAGCTTTAATCTGACCGATTCAGTCGATTTTCGATCTGGATCGCCGATTCGCCTATCTGGATCGGTTATTGAGGTGCTCGATCCGGTTGGATTGGAGTATACGATATGATCATATATCTTTTGTACAAGAGGTCAAAATTATTTTTAGCTAGTGAATTAAAAAAAAGAAAAAAAAGGTGGTTGGAAAAAAGCCATTAATTAGGCTTGAAATTGAAAATAATTTTTTTAGCTTTATGTCACACATCAAACTGATTTGATATGTGACGGCTAAAGTAGACTGTGACATCTTTTGACAAATATTATCATACCATACCATCTAACTTCAAAAACTAGTTGTGACCCATTATTTTAAGCTAAAGGATTTCATGCTTCCGATGGAGTATATCAGCGTTTTAAAAAACGTCGAGTCGAACCGCACACGCCCGATTCGACTCGGAATTCGCGAAAAGGGATCGGATCGGTTGAAAAATCGGAAATCGTCCGGTTCTAGAGAGAACCGGACGATTCCACACAGTGACTCGCCGATTCACTGTACGGAATTGGCGAGTCCGAAGAGTGAATCGGCGAGTCCGTACGGATTTTTTTTTTTTTTTTTTTTTTGTAATACTTGATCGATTTTTTTGTAATCCATGATCGAATCGTTTTTGTTTTTTTGTAATCCATGATCGAAGTTTTTGGTTTTTTGTAACCCATAATAGAATTTTTTGTAATCCATGATCGAAATGTTTGTTTTCTTTTCTTGTAATCCATGATCGCTTTTTTGTTTTTTTTTTTGTTTTTTGTAACCCATGATAGAATTTTTTGTAATCCATGATCGAATGTTTTGTAATACATGATCGAAATGTTTGTTTTTTTTTTGTAATCCATGATCGAAATGTTTTTTTTTTTTTTTGTAATCCATGATTGAATTTTTTGTTTTTTTCTTTTTTTGTAACCCATGATAGAGTTTTTTGTAATCCATGATTGAATTTTTTGTAATCCATGATCGAACTGTTTTTTTCTTTTTTTGTAATCCACGATTGAATTTTTTGTTTTTTTTTTGTTTTGTTTTTTTTTGTAATCCATGATCGAATTTTATGTAATCCATGATCGAATTTTATGTAATCCATGATTGAATTTTTTGAAAATTTGTGATTTTTTTTTTTTAATCCATGATCGAATTTTTTTTTGTAATCCATGATAGAATTTTTTGAAAATTTGTGATTTTTTTTTTAATCCATGATCGATTTTTTTGAAAATTTGTTATTTCTTTTTTTTAATCCATATTATTCAAAGAGAAAATGAGAGAGATGATGATTCTGAGGCCACCCTATCCCAGCCATATTATTCACATATCGAGTCCCAACAGCAACAGTGTAGGGATGAGCACGAAATACTGTAAATTAAATGCTGAATGGCGGTTCATGCAGGGAAAGAACGTATCAATATTCGCATATTCATTCAAAAACATGAAAATTCTTAATGGAGTACCCTTATTTTTTATTGAATTCCTAAAAAAAAATATTTATAATGAATTTTAATAATTTTTTCGAATTTTTTTTAAGCTTTATTCTGACCGATTCACCCGATTCCCGATCCGGATCGCCGATTCGCCGATCCGGATCGGTTTTTTGGAAGCCCGATCCAGGTCACCGATCCGTTTTTTAAACCATTGGAGTATACTATCTATTTCTTCTCTCGGGTATAACCCAATCTAAGAGGAATTTTAAGACCCCAAATTTTTGGATGTAACGACTAGCTATATTTAAAAAAGTTTCCAAATTGGACTCTCTTTATACTTGAAAAAAAATAATGTCTCAAGATTAAACAAAGTCCATTCATTTTTTTTAGGGTTCTCTTGTAGTGTTAAAAAACTCAAAATTAAATTTTTTTTTTTTCTTTTAAAAATAATCTTCTGGTGATTTTTAGTTGGTTTCCAAAATTCAAAATGAAAAAATCCTCCTAAATAGGTCTTCTGACCGAGGAGGTTCGTACACTATACATTTTCCTGCGGGAGCATATCATAAGCCCCTAAGCAACTATGTTAGGATTGAAAAGCTTGCCAAATCTGTGAAACATCAATTTTATGCCTGTTTGGACATGCTAATAGCCCTAATCACCTTTATGGGCAATAGAAAAATTAGTGTGTACAATCACATAAGTGAGAATAAAAATTGACGAAGGAATTGAAAACAGAAGTTTATAAAAGCAATTACTACAAGATCTGCCCTAAGGAGCTTAAATGTATCCCCAAAGAAGAGTGATACCACAAACTTAAATATCATGCTTCTTATTTCTGTTATTGTTATATCATTATTTCATTTGCTTAGTCTCAGAAGCTACAACTGTGAAACTTCATCAAGACTAAGCTTATGCCTGGCCCAAAAACTTATAGAGCCACACATGTAGTAACAAAATACAAAGAAAAACAAAGGCAAAATTACCTTTTTTACTAGAACAAGTATTGGTTGCCGAAGCATAAACGGATCGATTATTTTTGAATCTGACCACCATTGACCCTCCTGCAATTCGATCGTATTTCGCCACTGGTTCCTGTCAATGGGCTTATGTTACCCATTTTTATTATGGAATTCACAAAGCTATCGAAAAAAGTGCTCTGGCTACTAGCAAAGCTCTGTACGATAGGGACGGTGGCACCGTCTATGGAGAAAAGCTCTTGATCAGACTGGAGCAAGCCACGATTGCTCTGGAGGTTGGTATAGTAGTTGTTATCGAATCCATCTGCAGTGGTAGGGTCTAGGTCAAATAGAGTGGTGTCATCTGTAGAGTTGGTGCAGGAACCGCGTAGGCTTGTCACATATGCAGAGTCCATACTGGAGTCTTGTGCTCCGGTACTGTTAAAGTTGTACAAGCGATCGTTGAAAAATTGGCACTGGGCTCGCCCAAACGTGTGTGCTCCTGGGAAAGGAGAAAATGTGGGCAGAGTACTTCTTAATCATCAACCGATTATTAGATCAATTTGAAAAATTAAATTTAAACCATGCTCCAATATACATGCCTAAATAAAAAATAAAAAAATATTTGCTTCCACCTCTGTTTGTGTGTGCAATTCATTAGACTCGCAGTCAATCTGATTTGCACTATTTTAAGAGCTCCAAATCCATCTTTCTGGGGCAGAAGTGGATTTGAAGGGGCATTTAGATCTATTGATTTGGAGAAGAGGGGCACATACAAAAAAAAATTATATGGTTTTTAATTTTCTAATTTGGGTCTGTAATTTTCTCCCCATCTCATAAGGTAGTGAATTCTTTTCCTATGAGGGTCATTTAGTGGTAAATAATTTTCACATGTCCAAGAAACCTATTTTTTTCATAAATTTTTTTTTTCCACCTATTATATTTATATGAACTAAAGGATGCTAACCTCTCGGTCACTAACAACCAATTGTTTATTCGATTGATCCAATAAAGGTATTAACTTAGCCTGAAGGAACGGATGCAGATTATTACCGGAGAGGGCTACGACATCAGTGGTGTCAAGTCCTTGGTTGGAAAACATGCGGGTAATATTGCTAAGGCCGTCCCGGGGGCCCGGAAGGTTGCTGTTAGCCCCAGCTCTGTTCGCCGTAGTGCCGTCCCTTCGCCCAAGTAGAACACTCCATTCTGGACCTCCAGCCTGTGTAGTCATGAGCAACCGGCCACCAGTAAAATCGTCATTTTCTGAACATAGGAAATCTTATACTTTGAATATGCAGGACTATTTGGAAAATTTTCATAATCATCCATGAATCTATCTAGTATTAAGAGGAATTTGCTGGGCCTTAGAGCTTGAACTAAGAGTGGATCATGCCAAACCTGACACCACATAACATAAATTGTCACACCCCACTCCCTTTCTATCACTCTCCAACTCATCAATTGGACAGTGATGATCTTTATGACCACATATTTGATGTGATCATGTGGATCATAGAATATATCCTTATGCATGTGTTGTGTACACCATATATCGAAGTCTTTCTGAACTTCGTGTATAAAGAGAGAGAGAGAGATTCAAATTACTACTCAAAAGTGAGAGAGAACATGAGAGAGATTCAAGTAAACCAAACGAGAGAGAGTTGCTATTCAAAAGAAAGAGAGATTCAAGTTACCATTCAAGAGAGAGAGTTACTATTCAGGAAGAGTTAGAGAGAGAGACAAAGTGTGTAAGAGAGAGAGACAAGTTACTACATCATGTGAGAGAGTGTGTGTGTATGGTCCTCGGAACCCACGTTTACATAATTAAGAATCTCAAATAACGAGATCCCAACTAAAATAGTGTATGTAGTTGGCTAAATACGAAATATATGAGATATACCTCTCTCTAGATATAACCTCACTAACTTCCTTTCTAAACCCGCTCTCCCAACCGCATATAATTCCTTCAATCCACCTCATCCTTTTTACCCCGACAAGGGACGACCTTTACAAAATAAGTATTATATTTTCTTTAGACCTCTTGTTATAGAGATCTTTAGCACTTCTTTTTCGCCTCCCAAAAAAAACCTTTTTTTTTAACCATAATACCCTCACAAAGGTATAGTGATTTCGACTATCACTTTACCTAGCAGAGAGTATCTATTCAAAAGAGAAAAAGAGAGATTCAACCTACCATTGAAGAGAGGGAATTACTGTTCATCAAGAAAGAGATATATATATATATATATATAAAAAGAGGGAATTACTATTCATCAAGAAAGAGAGAGATATATATATATATATATAGCGAGAGAGAGGACATACCAAAACAACTGCAACTTCGGAAGCAATGGCAAGGATATCAGCACAAGACACAACTCCGGAACACTGGCTCTCCAAGGCAGTCTTTATGTCGTCCACCACAGGGAAACCTCTTGCTGAGGCTTGATTAGGGAAGGCGTCCTTCTCACTATCAATGGTTGAGGTACTATCCAGTAACAACGAACCATCACAACCCTAACATCACAAATTAGAGAAATAAATCAAAACCAAAGTATCCTCTATCATTTAGAGCAAGATTGAGGCCCCTGGTCCCACTATTATTATAGAATAAGGAAAATATTGTACAGGGTACTCAGACCAACATCTACTGTACATGATGGGCTATCGTTCACTTTTATGGTTGGCAGTTCGCCCGGTCGGGCCCTTGATTGATGCTTGTCGGCCTGGTTGAAAATAATAACGGGATTTGGATAAAAACAGGTCAAACAATTTGGTTGATTAGACTTGCTGGTTTTAATCGGTTCAATCGGCTGAATGAAGTTAAGCAATCTTAAGCTATTACCTCTGTTTTTTTAATTTTTTTTAAAGTCTGATCCAACCGATTAGACCCTATGAAATAAGAGTACCTCAATATTGTACTAGTACGAGTATATTATCGTGTCCTAACAATCCCGGAGTATCTTTCATGCAAACATGGATTATCAAAAATATAAACGTATTTCATGGAGACTAGGATATTATTAGAAAGAGAAAGGACTTAAGATTAAGACCCGTTTGGAAAGCTAAATAACTCGAACATGCAAGGGATCTGCTCAGGAGAGAAATTTTTTTTTTTTTTTTGTATTATTTTTTTTTAAGGGGGACGACATTTTGAGGGCCAATTTCTTTTTTTTTTTTTGGGTATGTGGGGCTGACAAGCTTCAACCCATTTTTTAAATAGTCAAATTCATTTTTGAAATAGTCAATTTTAAATACATCGGTAAAAAAGGAGGTCAAGACCATTAATTTAGTCCTCATGAATAGTGGAGACCATGCAAGGCCATTTCTCTCTCCTAAACGGGTGAAGGAAAAAGCAGGCCTATTCCCAAACTATTGGGCTTCGACTTCATTTAAGGGCGGCAACGGGCTGGGCCAGGGCTGGGGCGAGACCAAAAAAACAGAAAAAAAAAAAAAAAAGAAAATGCGAAAAACAAGGAAAAAAGCAGACTAGGCCAGGCCGGGCCGGGCCACGTGGCCCATTGCCAGCAATAGTTTTCCTAACAATATAACCAAAGAGAGAGAGAGAGAGTAAACATACATCAACAAAGCAATCATGGAAATGGAGACGAATCAAACTGGCTCCTATGCGCGCATCTGATTGGGCAGCTTGTTGAACAACGTTGCGCACAATGCTAATCACATTAGGGCAAGTGGTATCATAAAAGGTGGCACTCAATTGTGCCCTACCCACCCCAAAAAACCCTACAACTAAGCCTAGAAAAACAAGCCCCACTCCTTTGTTGGAACCCATTTTACCAAAAGAAGAAGCTCAACTCCTAAGAGAAACCCTTTTCTCACACTAAAACTAGAGGAGTATTTCTCTCACTTGTTGCCAAAACCATGAGGGTTGCCTCCCCTTATATATACACATGGAGCAATGGCCAAGCCATAATCTTAGCCACTGGGTAACGCTTGGTCGAGCCGTCGCTTACTTTTCAAACCCCTCTTTTCTGATTTATCCTGAAACCGTAGCTCTAAGTTATTTAAAATGGTGGGGTCAGGTGCGCTCACTTTTCAAACCCCTCTTTTCTGATTTATCCTGAAACCATAGCTCTAAGTTATTTTAAATGGTGGGGTCAGGTGCTTCTTGGGTTCACTTAAAGGAAACTAGATTTGAAATTTATAACTGATTATTAAATCGATCGTTTGACCTCAAGATTATGGATTCGTGAAAAAGTGATTTCAAAAGTAAGTCATGTTTTGATACATTTTATTTTCAAGATTTTCAAATGTTTATAGATTTGTTAGATCGTCACTATTTTTGAAACTTTAAATTATATAATTAGGGTTAACAATAGATCTTCATACCATCACAAGGTTTTCTAGTATCTTTAAGCATAGTTATGAGGTGCTACTTACTTTAATACTATAAATTGCACACTTCGGTTGATCTCACCCTTAAATTTTGGTATAAAAAAACCGTAAACCCTTAAATTTTGGTATAAAAAAACCGTAATCATTCTTATCCATCAAATGTGAAATTGGGCGAGTGGAATATGATATTTTCCAAACATAAATCAATGGAAAATATTCGCATGTGAAAGGAAAAGAGGGAATTCTCTACAATTTTAAGTACAAGCATACGAGGGATAAATAATAATAATAATAACCAATACTTTAAGAAAATAAAAAGGGAAAATAGCAATTCAAGGAGGGTATTTCAGATATATTCTTTTTGAATATAGGATATTTAATAGGTTGTTGACATATTTAATAGGTTCTTGACACGTGCGGAATTTTTCTTCTTGACATATTATTGGGGAATGATAGGCGGCTTCCAACAAGACTTTTCCTCGCATGGCACAAACAAAATATCAAAAATGTTGGAATCATTCTCTTAATGTTTCCCACTCTTTTGATATTAAGTGTGTTCAAATGGTTATGTTGGAATCATTCTCTTAATTCCACTTTGAGTACTTTCAATCTAAACAATGCTTGTTTTTGTATTTAGTGGCAGTTATAATAGGGTGTGGTTTGTATAGAGTCGAAGCTTTAAATAATCAAATTAGAGCCCACCTTCAAATAGTATCGAGAAATGTGATTTCAATACTGAAAATATTTGACTAGCCTTAAAATATATTTTCATCTTTAATTATAAAATTTAAAGCTTCAAAAATAATGCAGATGGAGCAGGTCTATGAAAACTTGAATAACTTAAAAGTTGACAATACAAAAATACGTTACAAAATGCACTATTTCCCAAACTTAAAATCCATTTTTTTCTCATGTCCAGGCATCTTGATGTTGAGATGATCAATTTGATGATATTTGAGCATCAAAACAACCTCTTCTAGTGAAAGTTTTGAGATAGGCTCTAATTTGATTGTTTAGAGTCTAGGCACTCTATAAACTTTTCCCTTTATATAATAATAAATATATAGTATTAATCTAAATAGTAGTTGATAAATAATTGTACTTTTTTTGAATTCTTTTAGCTGTTCTGTTTCGGCAATAATATTACTTTTGATGCATACCAAAGTCTATTACTTAAGAAAACAACAGCTACGCATCAATTTATTAGTGAAAACGATTAGTGATAAGTCCTTTTGACTTATAGCCTACAGTTGTTAGTTGATAATGTTTTACCCTCTATGAAAGGTCTTCAATGATTGGTGAAGTCCAGAAGTGGAATAGTCTATAGGGAAAGAGTCCGGGTTTAACTGGTTAGTGCTTGAGGATTTGCCACATTACGTTCTAGGCTTAATTCCTATCACGGAAAAGGGCCCTCTCCCCTCCAAAGGTAAAAAGCATCCACATCCATCTTAAAGATAGATGCAAATAAGCGGTCCATTTAAAAACAATTGCAACTAATGCTCCAAACGTTTTCTTAACATAATTATTATTTCTGGTTTTCAAATTTTATTCATTTTTTCATATTCATGATTTCCATGTTAAAGATTATATATTATCTAACAATTAAGATCAAATTATATTTCGATGATATATTTATTGCCAAGCCCGCATTTCTACATTTGTGGGCTTGGCTGCATGCTAACTGCATCCTTATCTTAATGCCAAGATTAAATGAAAAACCTCATATGAAATTGAAGATGAAGTATCAAAAGCACATAATTAAACATAAAGAAAAATAGATCGAAAACATAAAGATTTATTTGGTTTAACGTGACTACGTTTACGGGCGAAAATAATCAATAATTTCTTTTATCATAGAACTCCAAAAAATACAAGAGCCCTCTATTCTAAGCTATCACTCTTTTCAAGACTTAAATAAATATAACTTTATGCGCAAAATACCCTTACCAACCCTGTTAAAGCTAGAGATAAAGTTGCTCATGATAAATCTTAACAAGTGATTGTCAATATTCGGAAATTCATTACCCTAAGATAATGAATTTTTTAAACCAAAAAAAAAAAAAAGTTTGAAAGAAGGAAGGAGATACTTCACTCACGGACCACCAAAAAGTGTGGCGGCTTGGCCACTTCCTAAAAGACAGGAGACGAACCCCTCAAAATGAGTATTGACTTTGGTGCCACAGGCTTGAGAGGTCAAAAAATGAGGGTTTTTAAAATAAAGTAATTCTACACCCAACTGGATTTTTTTTTTTTTTTTTTTGACAATCTTGTGTATTTTTTCTGTCCTCGATTTTGGCATGGAAGATTTTTCTTTTACCCATGATTCCATGTTGCTCAATTGTTAGGCACACATCACTTTCGGTCTTTTTTTTCTTAGATACAAGACTACTGCTGGCTAGTATTTTTGAAAAATGACGATTTAGATAGAAAATCACTCATTTCGGATTGAAAATTAGTGAGACCGGTCTAGTTCGCTCTATATAACGAGAATAGGGCAGTTCCTGTTAGTTATGTCGGGGAACTGGCCAACCCCGCCCCACCATTTATTATTTTTCAATTTTATATTTTGTTCTCTATTTTTTATTTTTTATTTACCAATTCACTCAACAGAATCACCGACCCGGACTACCATCCACCAATCTGAACCGGTTCTCACGGGTGCCAATTCATCCAACCGATCTATTTTTTAAAAACACTGCTAGTATTTAAGGCTTTCCATTATTAATCAAGTAGATCCATATGAATTGGACATTCAAGCTGCCAGAATGAAACCAATTACTACATCTAATAATTTGTTAGATGATAAATTAATGTATGCTAAAAAAAATTAGATAATGGGTCAAATTTACACCCAAGTTTTTTTCTACTAATATCGCTTTAACAAGAGTTAAAATAAAGCTCAATTAGGTTTTTCCTTTTCTTTTGGTAAGCATGCCCCTGAATTAAATAAAATTAATGGTAACCTCTAAGGCCCCTATTGACTCCTTGGAAATGGGACTCCATGGAGAATATGTATCCTGGAATTGGCATTTCCTAGGAGATGGGTGTATGATGTTTGGATACCATCTGGCAGAGACCTAGAAGTTGCATCTTCATTATTTGAATTGGCTCAAAGATGTATCTTCAAGAAATTCAAAAAATTTCAATATATCATTATTTTTTAAAAAAATAACTATTCTCAACGATATAAGTATTGTACTTCAGAATTACTTAAGTCTTTTTTTTAAGTTTTTGTCCAAGTGAGACATAAACGGCAACATTTCAAAATTGTCAAGTTTGTCTTTTGATATCTAACAACAACCAAAATTTGAGGCAAAAATTGAAGTTTTTTCTTCAACAAGTTCAATATAATCTCTATACTTGCAAAGGTGAGATTTCATCATTCCAACAGTACATTCACAAAGCACGTGCATTAGAACATTAATATCATAATTAGAACATTAATATCATAAATATAATAATTAAAAAATAATATAATAATATTTTATTGGTATTAATATATTATAGTATTATTATATTATAATAATATCATTATAGTATAATATACTAATAATAATATGGTATTATTACAACATTATTATATTAACGGATGAAGTTTCTATAAAGCATAGGCTTTAAAAATATATATATATCGGTAAAGCCTCAACTCAAGATATCGTCCTGAAAACACATCGGGCATGAAAATCTCTATGATGGCTTTAAAATCAATTTCCACCACCGATTATAAAATTCATACCTCAAAAAATACTACAGATATTGCAAATCAACAAGCACTTGAAAATAGATAGTCCAGATAATGTATTATAATGGACATTGTTTTTAAAGATTGGAATCTTTTTTTTTTTTTTTTACAACAATGGTCAAGATCGATATGATCGATTTGAAGGTTTTTCAATGTCAGAACTACAATCTTCTATGAATTTTGAAGTGAGGCTTTACTTATTTCGATAAAAGACTGCAACCCTATCAAAACATTTTCCCTAAAAATAATAATTTCATTCCACCGTTAGGGTAAAGGAAAATTTATATGCAAGATTATTCAGTGAAAGTGAGGGCATGGCATAAGAGCTTAACATCTTGAGTTCTATTCGTATCGCTAGTAAAAGACGTTGTCCTTGCTGAACTAAACCAAAAAAAAAAAAAATTTGAAAAAGTGAGGGGGCCTACAACGAATGGAACTGATTTGGTTATGAGTATTGAATGGATTTAGTTGGAAGAAGGTTCTCCTTTCTTATTTTTGGCCTGCATGAAGAAGGCTCTTACATGGACGTAATTTCCATTTCAGGGAGAAAGAAGATGTTCTTTCCATTGTGGAATTATTTATGTAGCATGCTTTTGCAGGAGCACATTATGTATTTACTCTCTCTCTCTATGTAAAGACCTCCCCTTATATGCAACTGGAGCAATGACCTTTGCTACAGAGTAACGCTTGTTCAAGCCATTGCTTACTTTTCAAAATCCTCTTTTTTTTTGTGGTCTTTGAATTAGCTCTAATTTATTTTAAATGGTGGGGTCAGGAGCTTCTTGGGTCCTCTTATTGGAAACTAGATTTGAAATTTAGAACCTGTTATTAAAAACCAGATTCCGGCTCCACTAGTGTTTGAAAAATCAAACGCACCTTGAAAGCGGCACAGGGCCAAGTCCAAGTAAAATGAAAAAGCACCTTAAACGGTCTAATCAGGCATGTCTGGATCGGTCCAAAATTCAAACACACCTTGAAAAATGGAACGCACCTTGAAATCTAGGCAAGTCTCGATCGGTCCAAAAAGTGTTAAAAAAAAAAAAAAATTCCAAGCAACATGAGAAGTGTGTCTAAAGCTTAATTATACAAAACACATCCAAATACAGTTAAAAAAAATAGTTATTAAAAATTTAATTTGTGCCAAAAGGTATTTTTGAAAATTTTAAAAATATGGGAAAATGTTAAAAAAGTATTCATGGTCATAATACTTTCCAATCTTTGCTAAAAATAATAAAAAATATTTAAAAGCACATTACAAATACATTCATTTTTTTGAAATTTTATATATATCTTTTGAATTGTTTTTTAAATACCCTACCAAATCACCAAAACCGGATTGGCCATTGCCTAGTTCTGGTTTGACTAGCCGGTTCTGAGTTGGAACAGTCGAGTTTGCATATACTGGACTCGGCCATGGATGGTAAAAGGATTCGCTTGAGACTCAAGAATTGCCTGGTCCCAACAATGAGCTAGCTGGTTCATTACATTGCATTGCTTATTTGGGTAACCCTGGGTGATTCTTTTAATCAGGACCATCCATATCCCGCAACCCTCCTGAACCAACTCGAACAATTCCTTGTCGCACAGTCAGGAGGGTCTCCAATTCCCATGATCCTGAACAAAACAATCACCCAAGGTTATCCAGAAAGGCGATGCATTATAGTAAACCACCTGGTTCGTGAATCTGTATAAGATCATTTAAATTTGGAAATTTTTTATATAATGTGCCAACCTCGTACAAAAGTAAGGAGCTCCTAAGAACCCATTGAGAAAAGTTGTTCAGATACTGAAAAACCTACAAATTGATCATCTCGAACTCAAGGTTTATAGGTATGAAAAACATTGATTTTAAGCCTTAAAAGTGATTCATGTTCTGATACTTTATTTGAACAGTCTATTTTCAAGATTTTTAAGTATTTATAGATCTACTTGATTGTCTCTATTTTTTAAACTTTAAATTTCATAATTAAGATTGACAATAGATTTTCATACTTCCACAATGTCTTCTAGCGTGCCCTTTAATTGGAGAAAAGAGCAGCTACCAAAGTCTATTAATTAGGAAAACAGCAGCTATCCATCAATTCATTAGTAAAAGCGATCAGGGATGTTACTTTTGACATATAGCCTCTAGTTAGTGAATCATGGTTTACTATGATAGGGCTTTAATGATTGCTAAACTCCAAAAGTGGAATAGTCTACAAAAGTGGAACAGTCTACAGTTGATCTTTATGCCAAGATTAAAAAGAAACACTTCATATGAATATTGTTTTGCAGGATCCTAACTAGACATGTCATAAGAAAAAGGAGATAAAAGTATAAAAAACAGGATTAAACATAAAGAAAAGTAGATCGAAAAGGGTTGAATATAAAGATTAATGTGGTTCAACGTGACGGTATTATCAGGCGAAAACAATCAATGATTTATTTTACTAGAGAACTCCAAAAGATATAAGATGGCTCTATTCTAAGATATCACTCTTTTCAAGACTTAAAACTCAAAATAAACATATCTATATGCACAAAATACCCTTACCAACCATGTTAAAGCTGGAGATAAAGTTGCCCACAATAAAGATTAACAAGTGAATGCTCATACTGGGAAATTCATTATCCTAAGAAAATGAATTTTTTAAACCAACATATATATATATATATATATATATATATATATATATATATATATATATATATATATATATTTATTTATTTATTGAAAAAAGAGAGTAATGCATAATTTTTTTTTTTTTTGACAAATAAGAGCTTTGCATACTTGACTCACATGCCACCAAAAATGCGGAGGTCGGCCACTTCGTAAAAGTCAAATGTGGAGGCGTGGCCACTTCTTAATACGACAAGAGAGGACCCCCCTCAAAATAAGAGTGACTATGGTGCCAAAGACTCTTAGAGACAAAAAATGATGGGTCGTAAACTAAATTAATTCTACACCCAACCGGATTTTTTGACGATCTTGTGTATTTTTTCTCTCCTTGATTTTAGGCATGGGATTGATTATTCTTTTCCCCATGACAATCTTGTGTGTTTTTACTATCCTTGATTTTAGGCATGGGATTGATTCTTCTTTTCCCCATGACTCCATGTTGCTTGAGTGATAGCACCCATCACTTTTGGTCTTTTCTTAGATACAAGAATATTATTTGCTAGTAGTCGAGGTTTAAAAAAATGACAATCTGGATCGGAATCACATAATTTGGATTGAGAATCGGTGAGATGCATTCAGTTCTCATCATACAATGAGAATCGGGCAGTTTCTGTTGAGAACCGGCCAGTTCTCTGACATATTCAACTTGTTCTGTCAGGGAATTGGCCGATTGCCGTTCCATCTTTATTTTTTATTTTTTTTCAATTATTTATTTAATTCTATATTTTTTATTGACCGATTAACTAGACTGGATTGCCAACCCAAACTGCCAATCCAGGCCGGTTCGCACAGGTGCCAATCCATCCAACCAATCCATTTTTCCGAACATTGTTAGTATTTAAGGCTTTCCATGATTCATTAAGTAGACCCATATGAATTGGACATTCCAGCTGCTAGAATGAAGCCAATTACTACATCTAATGGTTTGTTAGATGATAAATTAATGTATGTTTAAAAAAAAATTTATATTGAGTCAAATTTACTCCCAAGTCTTTTTCTACTAGTATCACTTTTAACAAGAGGTAGAATAAAGCACAATTTTGTTTTTCCTTTTCTTTTGTAAGCATGCCCCTGGATTAAATAAAATCAATAGTAACCTCTAAAGGAAATCCATTAAGACTCAAGATTACTCAAATGTAAGGTTGCCAACTGCATTTTGAATTTTGTGAAGAGTTTCAAGATACGTACTTTTGTTTGTGAGTACATGCGTATGTGGGTGCGTACTGTGCATTCATACCCTCGGGCAAAAGAGATACTTTAAAGGATCTTTTTAGTATGGACTTCTTAGGATCAATCTAAGAATCATCAAATGATTAGTTTTCAAAATAATATTTTGAATTCCTCAATATTTTTATCTTGCCCTTTAAAAATTGGAAAAATTGAACGGTCGTTCAATCTTGAGACGTTATTGTTTCAAAACCATAGAACCAATGGTTTAAAAAACGGATCGGTGACCCGGATCGGGCTTCCAAAAAACCTATCCAGATCAACGAATCGGCGATCCGGATCGGGAATCGGGTGAATCGGTCAGAATAATGCTTAAAAAAAAATCGAAAAAATTATTAAAATTCATTATAAATATTTTTTTTTAGGAATTCAATAAAAAATGAGGGTACTCCATTACGAATTTTCATGTTTTTGAATGAATATGCGAATATTGATATGTTCTTTCCCTGCAATGAACCGTCATTCAGCATTTAATTTACAGTCTTTCGTGCTCATCCCTACACTGTTGCTGTTGGGACTCGATATGTGAATAATATGGCTGCGATAGAGTGGCCTCAGAATCATCATCTCTCTCATTTTCTCTTTGAATAATATGGATTAAAAAATAAAAATAACAAATTTTCAAAAAAATCGATCATGGATTAAAAAAAAAATCACAAATTTTCAAAAAATTCTATCATGGATTACAAAAAAAAATTCGATCATGGATTAAAAAAAAAAAATCACAAATTTTCAAAAAATTCAATCATGGATTACATAAAATTCGATCATGGATTACAAAAAAGAACAAACAAAAAAAAACAAAAAATTCAATCGTGGATTACAAAAAAAGAAAAAAACAGTTCCATCATGGATTACAAAAAATTCAATCATGGATTACAAAAAACTCTATCATGGGTTACAAAAAAAGCAAAAAACAAAAAATTCAATCATGGATTACAAAAAAAAAAACAAACATTTCGATCATGGATTACAAAAAAAAAACAAACATTTCGATCATGTATTACAAAACATTCGATCATGGATTACAAAAAATTCTATCATGGGTTACAAAAAAAAAAAAAAAAACAAAAAAATCGATCATGGATTACAAGAAAAGAAAACAAACATTTTGATCATGGATTACAAAAAATTCTATTATGGGTTACAAAAAACCAAAAAATTCGATCATGGATTACAAAAAAACAAAAACAATTCGATCATGGATTACAAAAAAATCGATCAAGTATTACAAAAAAATCTATCATGGATTACAAAAAAAAAAAAAAACAAAAAAAAAAAAAATCCGTACGGACTCGCGCGATTCACTGTTCGGACTCGCCGACTCCGTACAGTGAATCGGCGATTCACTGTACAGAATCGTCCGATTCTCTCTAGAACCGGACGAATTCCGATTTTTTAGGCGATCCGGTCCCCTTTTCACGATTTCCGAGTCGAACAGGGCGAGTCCGGTTCGACTCGGCGTTTTTTAAAACACTGCATAGAACAATTGATTTGAGTTTTTCTTTTTTTCCCTTTTTTTGTCATATTGCTAGACTCAAGATATTACATCCCAAAATTTAAGATCCCAAAAATACTCCTAGCTTAGATTTTATCCGTGGACGAAATGGACAATATGCTCCAGTGAGGGCATCATACACTTTTCAATTTTGTTTCTTATCAACTTCAACGTGGTAGATCTCATAGACACCAAGGTGCCTTCTGTGGTCACCGACACTACCCTACTAACACCTTAAAAAAACTAATTCCTAAAAAACGTATGGGCCTGTCTTCCCCATTGAATTTAAAAAAATATATATGTTTTTCATGAACTTGGAATGGTTCTTAATTATTAAAAGCATAATCATTGGAGGTTTTAGTTTGGATACAAAACCTCCTAGATCTACTTTCACTAATTATAGAATGGAGAATTGATTAGGTCCTACCTTTGATCAAGTTTCGATTGAAAATTAAAACATAGACTAATTTTCCACATTTGGAGGATAAAATATTTGGTCTTGTAAGATAGTCATCGTGTATGTTGGTGGTTTTGAGCCAAACATCGGAACCAAACTTCAGGATAGAATAGTTAGGAAAATACACCCAAACATTCCTCCCCCTTCCCATGAAACTTAAACCCCATTCACTAAGGGGCCTAGGGATCCATCCCCAATTGTCAAAATTTGACCATAATAATTTTGGCTAAATGTACGGTAGTTTGTGGAAATATCTCGTAGTTATCAACTAGATCAGCTGATCGGATCACATAACCAAAATCTAGTTTGATTTAGAGCCCATTAGAGATTCAAGTGCTAAATGATGTAGATCCCATTTAAAAACACACTTTTCATTAACAAAGAAACGGTACAACCTATGCTTAGAAATAAAATGTATAATAGATAGGGAAAATATCTCCATACCTCCCATTTTTAAATTTTATATCTCAAGAGACCCAAAGTTTCAAAACGGGTCATAAAAATTCTAAGTTTTATATTTTTTAACCCCCTAAGCTAACTTTATCCCCTTTAAACCTATGTTTTTACGCCAAATAAATATAAAAAAGATATATCCTTTCAAAATACCATCATTTCTCTCTTTTCATGTGATTTTCTCCTAAATCTCACTTTCTACTTATTTTCCTACTCTCTCATCCCTGTCTCTCACTCTCCCTCCTCCCGTGTCTCACTCTCTTTTTCCCATTAGAGAGACAAAGAGGGTGAATGTTAGAGAGAGAGATTTGGGGGGAATATATCACAAAAAGAGATGAAGGGTTTAGAATGAGCATGTCTTTTTTATATTTGTTAAAGCTAAAAAAATAGTCAAAAGTGGGTAAGTTAATCAGGGGTTTAAGAGATATATTTGAATATTTGGGTCTATTGATATATGAAAACCAAAAAAATGGGGTACGAGGATATTTTCACTAATAAATAAAGATGCAAGAAACAAAAGAGGTGTCAGAGATTACCTCAACCGGGCTTAGTACACTCCACGCCAAGTCTCTTGCTTCCAATGGTGTTTGGGATTTTTTATCGGTCTCTTGATTTCTCTTTCTTATGGTAAAACCCAAACAATGCGCATGGATCCCAATTTAGAACCACCCACCTAAAGCCTCAATACTTAGGTCTAATTCAAACCCCTTGGCTTGATCGTTATGAAAAATAGAGATCAAGAAAGGAAGGAGAAAACTACTAGCTAGGGACGATCCATTTGCGGCCCACAAAATCACATAACCAAAACCTAGTTTGATTTAGAACTCATGAGAGAGATTCAAGCTTAACCTAGCCTAGCTTGGACGTGTCCCCCGGAGGATAGTGTGTGAGAGAGAGAATGAGAGATAGGCTAAGGTGGGGCGTAGCTCTTTAGGTTTCTTGGAGAGAGAGTAAGCTATGTGGGGTGTGCCCCTTAGAGAGGCTAGAGAGAGATATACTCTATTTTAGAGAGAGAAGAGAGAGTAAGTAAGTGTTGTAAAGAGAAAAGGATGAGAATTATCCATTTTATAGATTTTTCATGTATTAGGGTTTGCCATAAAATTGTAGAAATAAATCTTGACCGTCGATCTAAGAAGACTTGTGTGGGGTGAGAGATTTGAGTCATCTATTCCCTAGATTCATCATCAAGATGCTAAAGAATGTGCTAGAACTTTACCCTCCACTTCTTAAACTTATTCCCATCAAATAAGTTAAATAAGAAAATTATCTCTTTACTTTCTTTATTAGTAAATATTCATTTTTTATTTTTCAAATCCAATTTTTTTATTAATAAGATATTCTAAAACTCAATATTTTCATTCCTTAATGCAAGTAAGCTTCTCTTCAGAAATAAAAAGCCAACTAACATGAGATGCCTCTCGCAATATTTAGCAAGAAAAGGCAATCCCCTATGGGTGGGGCGTGCCACCCTTTGGTGGCCACTCATGGGCCCCACCCAATTGCCCTATGTGATTTCAATATGCCTCCAATAATTATGGAGGATCCCACATATTTTAGAAACAATAAAAATTGATTTTTAGATTTTTAAAACCTCTTAGTTTATTTAAAACTTTAGAAATGAATTTCTCTTGATTTATAAATTCAAATGACAAAATTAAAACATCAGAGGATTCATAAAAATTCAAATAAACATTCTAAAAATCAAATAATATAAAATTAATTAAATTAAATTAATTTCGACAGGATCCGGATCCGAATAGGTCTAGGATTTAATCAATACATAAGAGCAATTCACATTCAACTAGGCACCATGATCCACACTCGCTTTCTCAACTTGACCCAGAAGTTCTCATGACTTACAATCTACTGCAGGGGCTCATGATTAGACCACCAAAGTCAATCAATGGGCTAGGGGACGTAATCTAAGTCAGTGGATTTCAAGTTCTCCTCTATAGACAAACCATGATGCAACTATGACTCTATGGTGCATAGAGGTAATCTCTCGTACAAGTAAACGCTTCACCATCAATGATGGATTACTATCTCAATATGGTTATCTATATACATGTCGAGTAATGATACAACGATGAGGTTTTAGTCATGTCAGCGCTCATCTGGGCATACTCCAGCCTCATCAAGGGCTAACCTACTAAACCCTCATCAGTTTTATCTATATGCCCAAGTACCTAGGTTTTCCAACTCGGCTGGCCTAGCACGTCAAGCCAAGTCCAAGTATCGGCAAATTGCATTTGTTTAGTATAGTCCACAAAAGGACCATACTCCCATTGAATTTATATTTCACTGTATACAAGATCTCATAATGCCTTTAAAGACCGCATAAACTCAACACGACTTTATATAAACTTTTTCCTATAAATAAAAATTTTCGATACTAAAACGACAACTCTAGATACCATTTAAAGGTGCGCCTTTAGGGCCTCAGCAGTACGCAAACCACACCCAAATAAAAAAGGACCCAAAATCTTAGCCAATGCATGACTTATCATAATGCTGTCAATCGTCACGTGGTCTCGTACGTCACAAAGAGAGCGATTGAGGAAATTTTGCTCTTCTTTACGCAGCCTTCGTATTTGTCACCAATAGAATTTTCAAGGTCATCGCTGTTTATGATAGGAATGCCAATTCGCTGGTCCTAGTCAGTACCGTTTACGATCTAGGTTTAATCTTGAAGCATAAGTTTTTTTTCTAGTACATTAAGAACTTATTTCAAAAAAAAAAAAAAAAGATTGCCAGTACAATTGTAAAAATTACATCCCAAAATTTTTGATAAAAAAAAATCTATAACATGTATTTTAGTCGAGGGAGGAAATGGATAGTATCCTCCCTAGGGATGAGAGGGCTTTTTTTTTTTTTTTTTTGTTCTCTAATAATTGACCTTTTCCATTATTTCACCCTTCTTATCGGTTTTCCCCCGTTCTTTGGTTTATTGTTCACTTTTCTGATATATCGGTTTTCCTCGGTTCTTTGGTTTATTGTTCACTTTTCTGATATGTCTGTTACCGAAGTGTGGAACCAAAAATAGATCATTTTTTTCCTTTTTTTTTTTTTAACCTTCTCTGCGTTCAACCCATTAGAGAAGGCGCTATGGTAAATCAAAACAGTTTTGAGTCAGCATGAATCTTAAAGGGGAGTTTGGACAAACTCCTCGATTTATTTGTAATGGGAAATAGTAGAAATGGTCCGTTGGTCCACTCGATTTGTACGAGTATCGTTACACACTCCCGCGTTTACGTCAACAGGGAGGGCCCATTATCTCTGCCCCGGGAAAATGGGAAAAACCATCTTTACCCCTATATCTCAAATAACCCCAATTCAGTTGTTCTCTTTGCCCTGTCAAAAGTTGTTGCAATGTCCAAGCAGCCCCTAGCTCTCCCACGGGTCCATATATGGTTGAGGGTGGAAACAGGCTGGGGGGCCCGGCCGGGCCCTTCCTAAAAAATTAGGCCCTGGGCCACAAATGTGGCCCGATGGCCAGCTGGGCCTAGGCCAGGGCTTAGACAAGGCCAGCCCTTATTTCTTTATCTTTTTCTTTTGTTTCTTTTTTATTTTATTTAGCCGGCCAGGGCAAGGCCTGGCGAGGGCCCGTTTGGCCCCATCTGGGCCAGCCCTCGGGGGAACAGGGCTGGCCCGGCCAGCTGCCAGCCCTAATACGCCGAGCCTCACCAGCATATCACTTGCAGGATAGGCACTTACGAGGCCCATCACCATTTCATAATGCGAATTCGACGGTGATGGAGAAAAGCAGGACCCATTATATATGTCATGCCACGTTCTGGTTGGTCCCTTCTATCTCCATGAACATCCAGGCTTGAGGTAAATGAACAAGTGCATAACCCCTAATATATAAGACGCTGGGAATTCATAAAAAGTCCAATTATAAGTCAAGTGAAGGACAGGAAACTGAGCTAAGAAGAAAACAAAAATGGAAGACTCTTTTGAGGTATCAAAAAAAATCATCAGATAATTCAAAAATCCACCAAGTATACCATGATGCTTATCCAACAGAAATATTTTGCCACATCCTTATCATGGATGATGATGATGATGATGATGTCATGATGGTCATAATCTTGTTAACCATTCACTGTTGAGGCCTCATTTGGACATACTGCCTATTCACTTGTATATAGTATGATTACTAGTACTTATTGTAAATTGAAGCAGAACAGGTTTTATTTTTATTAAATTCACTAATTTTTTCTGGGTTTTGCAACATTTTTCACATATTCGGGATTATGAAACAGCACATAACCATGAGGCCCGAGTGGAACAAATTGGGGCCAAAATATTCTTTCTTGTTTCAGTTAGAAATGAGGCGTAAGCATGAGTAGTGGTATGTTCAAATGGCGCCTAAGAGAATGGCTCTCAATCTTAAGATAGTTATCTCATCTCTGGTTTGAGCAGTTAACTGAATAGAATGAGTTTTGACCTTCCCAAAATAAGAATATATCCCTTCCTAAGAGAAATTCCAAAGAGAAAAACATTTCATAAGATTTCCAGATTCTAGCCAATGGCTGACTAATATGAAGCCATCTCATCCAGTTCTACATGGGCTTGGTGAACTGTGCAACAATGTCTCACGCTGTACTATGAAAAAGTCATGGGTAATGGGTTTTGCTCATCGCAAACACTACAACAAAAAAATTCCATATCACAAGTACTCAACATCAGGTTTTCAATTTACTAGACGCTTTGGTAGACTGTACACGTGACACAAATGCGCACACAGATTCATCAAAGAAAAAAGAGAGCTTTTTATTAATCTTTATCATGTATCTTTCTCACACAACAGTGAATTGGGGACCTCAAGCATCCATAAACTTGAGCTCTTACCCAATCACAACACATTAATATGAATAAAGAAACAGAAAACTTCAAGAAAGGCCTCTCACCTTTCCAGTCGAGGTGTCAATATCAATATCAAAGAAGCAAGGTCGTGTTGGAAGACCAGGCATGGTGCTCATGGTACCTACCAGTGGGTATATGAAGCCGGCTCCTATGCTTGCTCGAACATCTCTAATGGGTAACATGAACCCATTTGGAGCTCCTTTTAAGGATGCGTTATGCGAAAATGAATACTGGGTTTTAGCCATGCATATAGGCAGCCCTGAAAATCCTTGCTTGGTATAAATCTCTATTTGCTTCTCAGCCTTTATCAATTCAAGAAAAGGTAACAAAGTTAGCAATCTCATTTATTATAGAAAAAGTGAAATCAACAAAACATACTTCTTGTGAAATAGCAAGAGTGAATCTATTCACAACTTGATCACAACTTGTTTGTTCCAGAACATTAGGCTTGGTTTGTCACTGGATTGGGTGGGTAAGTTGAAGATTTGGCCAAGTCTTAAATCTTTGAATTGGAATATGATTTAGAAAGACAATGTTAGAAAGAATTACACCCAGACGGCTCTTTTCAACGTGGCTTGGGTAATGAGAAGACAAACCTTAAGCGCTGGACCCCGACAGCTCTTCTCAACATAGTTTAGGAGGCTGAGGATTCTTAGTTTAGGAGGCTGTGGATTCTTTTTTACTTTTCTTTTTTTCTTTTTTTTTTCTTTTTTTCACCAAGCTAGCAAGGGATTCATTAGGCGTGGCCCTCGCCATATCTTTAATGTTCTGTATCAAGTTTAGTTGATCTTCATTCTCACGGATATGGAAGCATTGGACACTCACTTTCTTGCTCCCTGATGGACTGATGCAGGACATTTGTGTTTGTAACGTTTTTTGTATGTTACATACTTCAACAAATTTCAATGTTACTAAGTTTCAAAATTATCAACTCATATCCTTCTCAAGAGGCCGACTTCAACGCCAGAAAGTTAAACACACTTATCATAATACAATCACATCTCATCAAATTATTCACGTTTTCCAAAATATTAGAAAGATAACACTTTTTTTAAAAAATCTTTGTATTCTATAACTTTCTATTACTTCATGCATGTTTTCATAAAAAGTCAATTCAGCCAAACTAGGTAGTCAGAAAATTGGATAGGGATCTAAGTGCCATAGGAAGGATTTTACCTGCTCTGAGTACTCGACACTTGCAGCTCCATAAGATCTCGCAATTGCTTCTATCTTCTCTTTAATGCTAATGTCCAGTGGGTATAGAAATTGTAGGCTCTGTTTCTGATTCTCGCTCGCCCTTTGAACTGCAATTCCCAGATCAACCTGCAGAGTTTGGAGCAACAGAAACAGTCAAGAACTTGTTACTGGTGCTCTCTCTCTCTCTCTCTCTCTCTCACACACACACACACACACACACACAAAAACCCAGTGTGCGCACACTGTACAAGCACAGAGTCAGGCTCTATATAGAACACCTCACTTGCATATCTCTCTCTCTCTCTCTCTCTCTCTCTCTCTCTCTCTCTCATTACACATGAATTGGGGAGAGTGTCTACTCACCGCTCCCTTTCCTCCATGCGCATGATGAGTGCACACAACTGCATCAAAGGCGCCAGCTTCCATTGCAGCACTCTTCACTGCATTAAGCTCAGAATCGGTATCAGAGGCAAACATATTGATCGCAACCACTACATTCACCCCATAGGCCTTTGTGTTTGATATATGTCTGGCTAAATTAACACACCCATTCTCTACAAGACCTACATTCTCACTCAAGTAAGCACGGTCAAGAGGCTTCCCCGCCACCACCTCAGGGCCCCCGCCATGCATTTTCAGAGCTCTAATGGTGGCGACTATGACAGCACACTGAGGCTTCAACCCACTATACCTGCACTTTATGTTCATGAATTTCTCAGTTCCTATATCAGCACCAAACCCTGCCTCTGTTACTACAAACCCACCTTGCCCAACAAGCTTCAAAGCTATTTTATCAGCAACTATGGATGAATTACCATGAGCAATGTTCGCAAAAGGGCCAGCGTGTACAAGAACTGGGGTACCTTCAAGAGTTTGCATCAAAGTTGGGTTAATGGCATCTTTCATGAGTACTGTTAAGGCTCCCCCAATGCCTAAATCATCAGCGGTTATGGTATCCCCTGCCCTACTGTTACCTATAACCATTTTCCCTAGTCTCTCTCTCATGTCTGAGAGTGAAGTCGTAAGAGCTAGAACAGCCATTATCTCACTAGCCACCGATATGTCAAACCCTGTTTCTCTCACCATTCCCTTCTCTTCAGGACCCTGACCCACTGTGATTTTCCTTAGGAAACGGTCATTTACATCCATAACTCTTCTCCAAGTGATGGAATCGGGGTCAATATCAAGCCTGGCAAATCTCCTGACCTCTTCTGGTGTGAGGTCATCAGGGTTCCGCTTGGAGATTCCGAGTTTGTCAAGGCGCTTGATCATAACATCAGCAAAAACCCGCTTCTTCTCTTTGTTGGGTGGGCAAAGCCTGTTCATTAAGGCCTTATCAGATTGTGAAGCTTCATGAAAGATTCGAGTATCAATTGCCGCAGCTAAAAGGTTATTAGCAGCTGTGATAGCATGAATATCGCCAGTTAAGTGAAGATTAAATTCATCCATTGGGATCACTTGGCTATAACCTCCCCCTGCTGCTCCTCCTTTGATACCAAAGGTTGGCCCTTGACTCGGTTGACGCAAACAAGTCATCACCTGATACATAGGAAAAGTTCATGTTTTCAGAATTGAAAAGGTTTCCTGAAACTAAAATTTCAGGAGTCTGCCCATATTGCACAATCCAATTCTTTGATCTATTGATCACCTGCTACTTTCGTTTATGCAAGGGAACCTCCCATGATCAGAATGATAAAAGCTATATTTAGAGAAAAAAATTCAGTGTCTTTCATCGTCCTGCACTGACAATTTCGAAGTACCTAGTAAGCTAGTAACGGACATCTATAATAGTTTGTGATCCCATCTGCTGTAAATATAAGAGGTTTTACAGCGTCACAGTCTATTTGGGACAGGGGACCATTTAGTCCAAGAGGTTACCTGGTAATATGTTGAGATACATATTATTAGCGTTATAGCATGTTAAGCCAGGCTTAGGTTGCTTCCATAAGGTTGGCACACCTGGAAATAGATTTCCCTGTGATGCTCAATCAACTGTGGGTCTCACCATTCCTTAAATGTGGGGCTCAACACCATGAAGTTTAAACATCCATGGGAGTGGATGGACCAGACACAATGGCTTAGGGGAAGCCACACTGGCATGGCTTTACAGCCAATGGATGGCCATAGTAACAAATGAACGGATGAGAAGAAAAGTACTCCATGTGGAGATCTGAATATGGTGAAAAGAAACACAAACAACTAGTAAAGAAACACAATCAACTAGTAAGTTCATGAAGTAATTTTCCAGACAAAAATGTTAAAAGATTTCTGTCATGGTTAACAATGAATACACATTTCTTGTTGGCCTTAATAATCAGCATAAATGAGGAAAAAAGAAACAAGATAGCAAGAAGGAAAAACAGGACTTCTTGACAATGGCAATGCATCATGCATGACGATGCCAGACACATATTCTGCAAGCTATCATGTTTTGATTCAAATATTTGAAGTTGGAGGAATGGACTCTCTAAGGACTGGTACTTTTGAACCAGGCCTCATTTCTCTCTGACACAGTAAGCACGCGGGATGTAGCCAAAGAGGGATTTAATCCCATTAAAGAAATGTGGTTGAAGAGGGCAGAGCAAAAAAGAGAGAGAGAGAGAGAGAGATACAGAGAGAGAGGGGGGGGGGGGGGGGGGGAGAGAGAGTTACATTTGGGTTAAATATGGGTCAAATCAACATGCTACAACCCTTCACTTATATTAGGCTATATGTATAACATGATAATCTCCTATCCAATATTCAAGGAAAAAATGAAGTAGTGGATTGCAAGTTCTCTCCAAAAAACGGAAAGAAAGAAAGATATCCTGACTGATTAAAGTTCGTCAAGTGAGATGGGAGCTGCAGTTAGAAAACAAACTTGTGTGAGCATTACTGAAAGTTTTACATTATTTTCTTAGGAGCAACTAGACAACACATAACATTTATGCACCAGTTTGGAAAGGGATGGCTTTCTTTTGCACCAGTTTGGAAAGGGATGGCTTTCTTTTGCAGTCTTCATTCTTTTAGGACAATACAGCATACATAAAACATACGGACATGGCATCCAGTACCCGGTCACAAGATGCAGGAGATGAACCATTTTTCTACATTAGTGCTCCTAATCTCCAGATTACAGTTCACCATCACCATCCATCTTAAGACAAGAGGCCGGATTGTATAGCACACACATGCCATTATGCTATATTTTCCTTTACTTGTTATCAGTATAAAGATATGCGGACTTATGGCCTCATTGAGGATATGGCCCTTAATAGAGCAGAATGGCAGGCCATAATTCATGTAGTTGGCCCTATTTTAGTTGAGAAAAGGCTTTCATGATGATGATATTTGTTGTCACATACCCATTCCATATGTAAAGATGCACTCAATCTTGTTAAATAGTGACAACAATTCAAATTCAACTTTTTCCCGAAGTTTACTTTTTCAATAGATTCAAAGCATAACCTATGTTACATAGAAATTGACACACATGTCTATTTGTGACAGATTCAAAAAGCGGTCTGCCTAGGAGAACTAGGCGCATTGCCCAGGCCTGGCAGACCAACTAGGTGGGCTATCCTTGGGAGCCTACCTATGGATCCACCTAGACGGCGCCCAAGGACTGCGCAAGTGCAAATATACCCATCGGGTGCTGTATTTTTGGTGTTTTTCTTTTTTATTTATATTTGGATTATAAAAAGGGAAAATTTCATATAGAACCCTAATTCTTCATATTATTTTATGGTAGATCCTCCTTCCGTTTTTCTTTCAAACGGCATAAGGAAACCCCTAAAGATTTCACCGCACTCCCTCATCTCTTATCTCACTCTTTTATTAACTTTTGACCATAAAAATTAGCCCCAACAAATCTTTTTATACGATATCAACCCAAAAACATTTTTAACCCTCTTTTTCCCTTTCCACCCATTAAAAACGTTTTTGGGTTGAAATAGTATAAAAAGATTTTTGAGGTTAATTTTTATGATTAAAAGTCAATAAAAGAGGGAGATAAGAGATGAGGGGGTATGGTGAAATCTTTAGGGGTTTCCTTATACCGCTTGAAAGAAAAACGGAAGGAGTATCTACCATGAAATAATATGAGGAATTAGGGTTCTATACAAAATTTTCCCTTATAAAAATACACATTTTTAATAGAAGATCTAGACCTAAAACAGGATTACCGGATACCCCTCACCGCCTTTTGAACCTAGGCCGCTTCGGCTTAGGCCCCCCCCTGGCTGGGCCACGTAGGCAGTTGGAGCGTTGATTTGTGACAAGGTGATGGGTGTCATAAACGTGAACCCAAAAAAAATTTCATCTAGACACAACACATTTATATAGTATACGGGTGTATACACGTATGCATATGTGTATATACATAAGCATCTTGAAAAATATCTGCAATTCGCATTGCATCTAAATATACCACAACTAAAATGTCATAACAATAGTAAAGCATCACAAAAAAATTAAATTAAAGTATTATTACTTTGTGAATCGGAATGTTATTCATCAAAAATTTCTCATAGTCCAATCCAAGGTTGCATCAGAACAATGTGGAAAACAGTTCAAAACAGTTATGCTGCTTATTAATTTAAAATAAAAATGGGGAATGAGGTTGAGGTCATGGTGGTAGCACTACCTGAGCCTCCTCAGCTACCGGTCTAGGTTTCCATTCCCACAAACGCATTTGAAAACCACTAACTATTTCTAAACAGGTAGGGGCATGTATTCCCCATTGATCTACCCCAAAAAAAATATATATATTTTTAATTTCTAATTCTAAACCATTTTTTTTTAAAAAAAATTGATGGCCGTTTTTTAAATTGAGCTATGCAAACACAGACAATTTCTATATGTCAATATGGACAATTTTCATATGTAAATATGGACTACTTTTAAAATTGACTTTTGTAAATTTAGCTTTTCAAAATCAACTAGTGTAAATACAGAAAATTGTGCCTCTTTAAAAAATGAAAATGGGATTCAACTTTTTATATCTTAAAATAAAAAATAAAAAAATGTTTTATGAAAAATGGGTTTCATATCCATTCTAAAAGTGTTGGAACATGTGTCAGTGTCACCCAAGGGTCAAGATGTGGTCAAACACTGGACACGTGTGTCTATGATCATAACTAATTGGATCCATCCCTCAAATCTATAAATAGTAGAAGAGAAAAAACTGTCCTGGTTTCATCCTCAAGTTTCTAAGGGGGCACATAAGGTTACAAATTTGGCCCTTGAAGTGATTGACAACTAAAAACCAAGAAACAAATAGACTAAATTGTAAAGTTATGGAATTCATGTAAATGTCCACTCCCTTTATAAGTACAACAATGGAAAGACATTTGGTGGAGTGGCTAGCATCATTGTCTTGGAATCAGATTTTCTTTTGGGATAGAATTCTGACTTTATTGCTAGATTTCTTACAAAGGCAAGTGAGCTAGAGAAAATTAGAGAGGCCAAAGGGGAGAGAACTAGAGAGACTGAATGGGTCATTTATAGATCTGTGTGGCCAAAAATACTTCGAATTAAAACTACCTAATACTCCACCAGAAAACCTTAATTAGTTAGTCTTTGCTATCAGATAAAATAGGAGAAACAACTGATATTACAATCCTGAAATGATGTGGTGCAAAGTGAGCAAGCCAAGAAAAACGGCAATTCAAATTAGGCTATTAGGATAGCTCAAAAGGACAGTTCCAAACAACATGCAAAAAAAAGTGGTTTACAGAAGGAACGTCTTTGGAGAAATATAAGACCTCTCTTTTCCGCAATATATACAAAATATTTTCTTATCATAAACAAAAACAGGTATAAAAGAGGCCCTCTTTTTAAATGCCAGAAGTGCATAAATCCACAAGACTGGGATTTTATCATGTAAGTCAATACAAATTGCTACTCTTCAATTAAACACTTGCCCTGTATATTTATGATTAAGTAAATTAAAAAATAATACCAATTTGAAATGTTCATAGTTTGTACAACTGCAAGTGAAAAAGAAATGAACTAGACAAATATGAAACATGTTTTACGACAGATAAATTAATACATTAACAGCATCCCTGGTCAGAAACAAAATTAAGCGAATTATCGATAGTCTGCCAATGTCACTCATAAATATATCAAAAACATTCGGAAAACTCACTGAAAAATGCACTTCTCAAACAACTAAACGGAGGTTCCAATTTGAAGGGTCTCTCACTCATTTCTCTCAGTCATTGAAAGACACACTTTTGCAGCACATCCAATACACCACTCTTTTCTGAAGTCTTCCAGTTTACAGCTAGCGTTCAAACGAAATCCACTGAGAGAACAACAAAAAAACAAAACCAGAAGCACTAATTCAAATCAAACAACACTACTTTTGCAATATTTCAATCTATGTCTTTCACAACAAGGTTCATTGGGAAAAAACAGAGAGTAAAAGAACCAAAAAATAGGTGGAAAAAATCCACAAGCTATCACATTTCAGGAGTTTCAGATGGGAGACACCTTTCAATATGAAAATCAGAGAAGATTCCCAAAACATAAGTAAAGCCAGGTTATCAGAAGAAGCATAAGAATGATGACTAAATATTTAAGCCAAACAACCTAAAAACCAGAAGAAACCCTCGTAATAAATGTCAGAGAAGCGTCCAGAAACTTTACCTTTTTATCCAAAAAGGCCCCCAAAGCTTGACAGAGGCCCACAGTTGTAGTAGACTTTCCTTCACCAAGTGGGGTAGGAGTGATCCCCCCAACAACAACATAATACCCATCTCCAGAATCTTGCAGTTCATCAACCAAAGATAACAGAACCTACAAATACCAGCAAAGTTTACATTAAGAAGACCAAAATGAAAACAGGTGCCTTTGCAGTTGTTTAGGCCCTGAGAAGATTACACAAAACCCAACAAATAAACACAATGACAAACACAAAAGCAAAAAATTTTGGATATCATCAATTGCAAATAAATGTCCCCGAGAAAATATTTCAAAGATGACAATTTGGAAATCAGAATAAAATATACTCTTCTGCATTTGATCAGGCAACGATAAAAGCAGCTTTAAAAACCACCAATTGGAATAATCAAGAAACAACAAAGCATTTCGGAGTTAATCAGCTGTGATAAATCAAACAAACCTACCAAATCAAGTAATAAAAAAACCAGCCAAGCTTTCTCTTGAAGTATTGAAGACTCATCAACTCTTATACTAAACAATCAACCAACTATAGCTCAATTTTTCTCAGAAGTTCATGAAGTGTTGATAACCAAAAAAGAGGGGAAAAATTAAGAAATGAATCCTGAAAAGCCACCAAATCTAACTCTGAGGAAACTAGATTATTTATTATATATTTATCAAGAACTGATATATGTACCAATAAAGCCCAATCTAACATGAGGAGAACAGGACAAATCATTTTGTTTTTTCAGTTTCCTTGATTATTGAATTCAGCAATAATGAAGAAACCAGAAAGCCTAATGCTTTCCCAGTTCATCAAATTCTGAGAAAACAAAAATAATAAGATCCCATATCTCAAAGATTAAGAACAACAACAAAAAATGGCATTTACTAACGAATTAGAGAAGGAGAAAAACAGCACAGAAAATAAAAGAAAGGAGATATGGGTTTTCAATTGATTGCCTTGGCCTTGTATTTTCCATAAAGATCGTATTGATTGGGGGTGAGATTGAGTTCTTTGGCTATCTCAGCTATGTGGAAAGGCTCGACAGAGTTGGCAATGTCTATGTCGGCAGGCACTGGAGAAACCACCTGCAACTTCCTCAGTGTGTGAGATGAAGCCATCGCTCGCTAGATTTGCAACCTCCCCCTCTAGATTGGCAATCTCTCTCTCTCTCTCTCGACTGGCAATGGGTTCTTGTTTTGCTCAACTTCGGTTGAGTAATGGCCCGCTTCTGGTCAGAAACTAGATGGACAATGAATTGGATATTTTCCACTTGTGAATAATAAATGATAATGGAAAACTGAAAAGAACGCGACTTTCAAGTTTTCAATTAGAGGAAATGGTAGATAAAAATAGACGAATTGGGTTTTTCTTCAATCATTCATTAGAAGGGTAGAGCATGCACATCTGTTGAAATTTTGAAAATCTTGAAAATTGACGCTCCAAAAAATGGATCACATGATGCTTTGTTTTCAAAACTTGAAATTTATTTTTTGTTCATGCATCTTGATGTCCAGATTCAAAACTTCGAATTTATTTTTTTTAATCGATTTCAATATATTTAGACATCAAAACATCTTTCATAAAAATTTTGAGATAGGCTCTAATTTTTTTTGAATTAGGCTCTAATTTGATTATTTCCCTGGACTTCTCAAATTTTTAGATATGAATCTAGTGTGGCAATGGACCCGAATCTGACCCAAGAACAAATGGGCAAGACCCGATCAAGGTCCAAGTATGGGTCTAAAATTTTGACCTGGCAGGTCAGGTGCGGATCTTAGTAGCCCGGACCCAACTCAAATAGTTATGTTATTTAAATAATATTTAATATATAATACTTAAATAATTTTAACTATATATTTAAAATTACAATATTAAAATAATGCATATATATTTAACACATTGATAAAATATATTTAAATATATAGATAGTTTGATTTTTGGGATGGGCCCAGGTCCGATTCTTAGTCCCATATCATATTTTTTGGTCTGGTTCCGGGTCCACGTTCGGGAACTTTGTACCCAATCGGGTCTAAGTCCGAGTCCAGGTCCCATTAGTATATTTTCAGGTATGAGTACAACTCTAGGTTGGGTTTGCCACCCCTAGACGTGACCCTATGTGATACGTTTTAAACCACTGTTCACAAACCCGGTTGGGTTACTCGGAACGGGCTACGGCCAGTTAGGGTGGTCAACTGCCCCCTAACTTAAAAAAAAATTACAAAAAATAAAATTTTTGTTTGTAATAGGTTTTTTAATGTTTTAAAAAGGGTTGGGAAGTATCTTGACCATAAATACCTATTTTTACATTTTTTTCATCTTTTCGGAATATTTTTAAAATACCCTAGGTACAATTAGATTTTTCAAAATCTATTTTTTCACTAATTTTTCTAATCTATTTTTTATGTATATTGTTGAATTATACTTGAAATATAATTTTCATATTATTTTTTAATCTTTATAGTTTTGTTTTAGATTTTTTTAACCCTTTTTACCCTAGTCAGGATCTGCCCTCTTCGGGTTGGCTACCCGAACCAGTTCCAAGTTCCTCAGACCTAGCTCATGGTCGAGTTTTGAGGTCGGTCAAACATTGTGTTAAACCATATCACTAACCTAAAAATGTTTTATTTTTTTCTTCCACCCTCAAATAAAAGAGTAATTTTTTATGGCAAAAATGTATAAAAGGACACTATCAAGATTGGTCATATGATTTAACTTAGAAAATTAAGTCTCAAAAGTTTTCGTAATTTTCCCATTCAAAACATGCCCGATCTGGGGCAGGACTCAACTGGTACAGGTCCGCTCCAAGCAAAGAAGTCTGACGACCCTTAAAACCCCCCTTTTTTTTTTTTTTTTTTAAGGGAAAAGTTTATATATAGCCGAGGCTCTAAACAATCAAATTAGAGCCTGCCTAAAAAATTTCATTAGAAAAGGTTGTTTTGATACTCAAATATTTTCAAATTGGTCATCTTGACATCAAGATGTATGGATATGAGAAAAATTTGAAATGATCAATTTCCAAAACTTAAAATTCAATTTTTTCTCATGTCCATGCATCTTTATGTTGAGATGATCGATTTGAAGATATTTGGGCATCAAAACAACCTCTTCTAGTGAACTTTTTGAGGTAAGTTCAAATTTGATTGTTTAGAGCCTTGGCTATATATAAACTTTTCCCATATATATATATATATATATATATATATATATATATATATATATATATATATATAGATTGAACATTACTTTATTTGATGTTTATACGGGCAAATCTTTATTCTTTAGTTTCTTGATTAGAATGGTAGATACATAGGTCCAACGAGGAAGTTCAACATTTGTTTGTTGCAAAATCAGTTGTAAAGTAATAAAAAAAACGTTATTCAGGAAGGTAGAAAGGGAACAAGTCCAACCTTTGTTTGTTGCAAAATCAGTTGGAAAATAAAAAAGCAAACGTTATTCTTGTTCAATCTCCATATCTCATGCCCATTATATGGTTGTTGCCGTTCAGCAATTTATATGAGGAAGTATAGTATAACATGTAACGCAAAATTGTTTAATATGGCGGGGAGTGTATTTCTACTTTTGAGGTCCCTGAGGTATGAAACATCCTTTTAGGTGGTCCATCTAAATATAATTGAAATTAACAGTTTAAAATGTTGTTTTTAATAGATTATTATTTTTAATTTTTAAAATTTATTTATTTTTTCATTATCATGATCTCCATATTAGAGATTATCTGTCCTTAAAAGTTAGGTCAAAAAATCCATCTCAAAAATAAATTTTTAAGAGGTAACTCATTTCTACATAGACTAACATTTCACCCTAATTGAGCTATGCCAATCGTATTGTCATTCTTACTAGGGAATTATAAGATTTAGATAAGGGTGAGTTTTGTTTATGGTGCCCACTGTACTGTACAATTAAAGCGCACCTCTAAATTTTTTCGGGAGATAGTTATGTTGTCGGTTGATAGCTTGAAAATTCATGTTCAACCTTAATTATAAAAATTACAATTTTAAAAAAATGTTGTAGATTGGTTAGATTTATAAAACGTTTAAAAATCTTGGAAATAGAAAACCCAGATAACTTGTGATGCGTTATTTTAGAATTTGAAATATCCATACATGTGAAGGTCGAGATATTCGATTGATATGTTTTCTAACTTCATAACACTTTTTTCTATTAGATTTATTGAAGTGCACCTTACTTCTACAAGACAAAATGGCAACTTTATATATACTTCTATTAGGTCTGGTAAGTGCCGGGCAAGGCTTGCACTAGTCATGGGTGGAGGTCTCTTTGGTTCAAGCAAGGTCCGGCTCAATCCACTCCTACAGGAACTATCGCCATCGTCGATCGAGTCTATTGCCAGCCCTACCAAACCCCCTTTTTTCCACTCACCTCACTAGTTATTTCTAGGCCAAGGCAGGTCTAATTAGCTCCAAGCCTCCAACTCAATCCAAGCCTGCCCAGGCTCAAGCTAGTGCGATAAGAATTAAGGGCCCTAGCTGGCCCGGGCCAGGCCCAAGCCGTTACCGACCATATTTATGTTTCCGTCATTATTCGTAAAATTGCCCGATCTAACCGCTAACCATCCGGGTAGATCCAAACCGGCCAGTGTCCGGTTTCGATTTTGGGCGATTAGGGTGATCAACTGGTATTTAAAAATAAAAAAATAAAAAAATGTGTATAAATTCTCAAAAATAAGTAATTTGATTTGTAATGCATTTTTAAATATTCATTACATTATGGTAAAGATTAAAAATCGTTTTGGTCATTAATATTCACTTTTCTATTTTTTTCATATTTTTTAGAAAAATTTTAAAATAACCATTGGAAATATAAAATAGGTTAAAACCTATTTTTTTCATTAATTTTCAACTTCATTTGAATGTGATTTGTTTTAATCATTCTTTATATGCTTTCCATATTTTAGCAGATTTGTTTTATATTTTTTTTAACACTTTTTTTACTGCATGGGATTTGTCCGATTAAAACGGTTGAATTAGCCGGTTTATCAATTAGACCGGTTAAATCGCTTCAAAGCCCATATCCGATTAACGGTTTTGATTCGATTATGCGAAGGCTGGTTCTGCACACGTCACTGCGGGTTGCTTCCACGTAGGTTAAGACGCGATATTTGTCATCCAACATGGCAACATGTCAGATTTATGACACTCTCTTTTTTATTTTAAATTACAAAGTAAACTCCCATCCCTATCCGATTTGGTGCATTTGTCACGAAGTTTCGGCGCTGCCAATTATATACCCTTTATTCTTTCCTTTTAATTCGATGAAGTCCGAGAAGGTTCCATGAAAATTTATTTTTTTGTTGGTTAAATCTCGAGCTTAAATTTGCACTTAATTCATTAGGGATTGGCTGAAACTTCCAAGAATTCTTGAGAAATATAGATCACTATTCCTAAAAATAAATGTATACTTTTGTGGTAGATTTATGTCGAATCTAGATGATATTTATCTAGGTTCACATTTGGAAAAACAACTCAAATTAGAAAATGAAAACTTTACCAAAATGCATCTAATTTATCTATAGAAAAAGTTTATATGGAGCCGAAACTCTAAACAATCGAATTAAAACTCACTTCAAAAATATCACTAGAAGATGTTGTTTTGATGCCCAAATGTCTTCAAATTGATCATCTTGACATCAAGATGCATGGACATGAGAAAAAATTTGATTTCAAGTTTTGGAAATAGTGCATCTTATAATGCATATTTGGATTGTCAATTTTCAAGATTTTTAAGTTTTCATAGATTTGCTTAATCGGTATTATTTTTTAAGCTTTAAATTTTATAACTAGAGATTAAAATATATTTTAAGGCTATCACAAAGATTTACAGTATTGAAACATCTTTTGAAGGTGTGATTTACTTTGATTGTTTAGAACATCATCTTTATACAAGCCGCACCTTTTATCTATTATTTAACTCTTTACCATGTTTAACTATTCCATCTCATCGATCACTTGCATTTTAATGGGATTTATTAAATCAAATAAAAAGAATTGATAACTATTAAATAGTACATCTTTTCGATACATTTACATAAAGAAAATGGTTCGATAGGGCTGCAACCCTATCTTAATAAGTAAAGCCTCACCTCATAACTCATCAAAAATTATATATTTAAGTGTTGAAAAACCTTTAAATCGATCTTTGAACATTATGGTAGTGCAAACAAATTACGATTTCAAATTCTAAAAACAATGTATATTGTAACAAATCATCGACCTACCATTTCAATCGAAAAATAAATACTCACATATTCACCTGTACATTTTTTTAGTTTCGAATTTCATTGTCGATGTTGGAAATTAATTTTAGACCCATCACAAAGATTTTTGAAGTGAGGCTTATTTTGTTTTCATGAAGACTAAGCCCTATAAAAATTTCATCCTTGGGATAATTCCTTTTAATAATTTGACCGTAGGAGTCAAACTTGAGACATGGTATCGCTAGGAAAGTTGAGATGTAATATTCTTAAACTTAAGAAGATAAGTGTAGTCATATATTCTGGTGCACTATAGTCACGAGTGAGTATTTTGAATTATTAATGCTTAATTCACGTATGCAGGTGCGTACTACTGGATGTTTTCGGAGCAATTTTCAGTTGACCAAAGTTCGGTCCAAAATTTCGCCTCCGAGTAGATGCTTGCAATCACGGTACGAAACGAAAACTTCCGGCGGAGGTTACCTCGGTCAATAAAAAAAAAAAAAACCTAAAGGGTGTTTTCGTCATTTCCAGCAGCAATAATTGAAGATCCCCAAGGAACAAGGCCAATCAGAGTAATTTTAAGAAAATCTAGGGGCATTTAAGTCATTTATAAATTATGCCACGTCAATGCGTACTCTTTCCGGTCTTCTCTCTCTGTCGCACAAGGGCGGCTCCAAGATGTCTATAAAAATACACCCCTTAGAAAGGGAAGCTCATCTAAGGTTCTTCTTTCATTTAGACTTCTAGAGAGAGAAACCACTGAGTTTTTGAAGTTTCAGAGAGAGAGAGAGAGAGTCCACTAGGAAGTTATTGAAGTTTCATCGCCATTAAAGATGGGTTCTGAAGGTTTTATCTCTCAAGACATGGCTGAGATGCTTGTGAAGGCTGGGTTGTTTTTTGGGGTTCAAGCCTTGGTTTTTCTCATCCTCTCCAAGTCCTCAAACCTGTTCAAAACCAGGATGAGGTCTTTCAAGACTGTGAGATCTGCGAGCATGAGGCGAATTCTCGCCATGATTTCCGACGACCACACCGGGGAATCCTCACCTCAGCATTCCCCCATTTCAACCCTGAAAGAACAGTGAAAGCCTCTCCCTGCAAAAGTGGAACTCTAGATATCATGTTGCTGCACTCATCACGGACACCAACAAGAACATATGTCAAAAATTGACCTCTTATTTTTTCATTGTTTGTTGTGAATTTTTTTTTTATTGGATTGATTTAGGATTGTGAAAGGCCACTTGAGCTACAGGCTGGAATCCATTGTTTGTAATTGCATTCGTACTTCATACAATTAATTGAATTTATTATTTTTTATTTATTGTGGATAAAGTGATTTTCCATTGAAAATAAACTGTTAGATTGGCTAGTAAAGTTGCTCTCCATTAAAGTCATGTGATTTAGGTTTCCAAACACAATATCAAACAGATTGAAGTTAATCAAATAATAAAGTAGGACAAAACAGACATATGTTTCTGTCTAATTTAATGACTCGGGTTAAGATAAAACTAGAGAGAGGGTAAAGAGAACAATTTGAAGTATAGAGAGAGAGGAAATGAAAGTATTATAATTAAACGAACCGAGTTATGTACAGTCAAGAAAATGTAAAACAGTAAAGGAAAAGGGTAAAATTTTGTAAAAAATAGTTAAAAAGCAGACAAACTTACGATAATGTAATCATTAGAAGATTGAAGACGATGAAAAAAAGTCTATAAAAGATGGATAATTCGAAATTGTCGCTTATACCTTGAATATTTTTTAAAATTTACAAGGAAAAAAACTGAAAGTTCTTAAATCATGTTAAAAACTATCAAAACCATCTATAACTTAATTTTAACTAATACAATGTTTTTTTTTTTATTTTTGTGCATTTTTAAAAATTAATACTAACTTTTTTGGGAATAGATTGAAATTTTTTTTTATCAAAATTACAATTTTGTCTTTATTTTCCGACATTTTAAATAGAGGTCACTCGTTAAAGTCATTTTTTAATGATTTGGTATGATTTGAGTTTTTATATAAGCACATTTAGATTTGATTTTTGTTAACGCGTAGGTCAGAAAATCTGAAAGATAGAAAGACCCCAGAGAGAAAACTGTGAGAGATCTTAGATCTAAACAAGCTCTAGCCATTAAACCTGCATCCTTAAGCTTAAAAACAGGTCCAAGGAAGTCACAATTACTTCTAGTCATTAAATATCAAATGGAATGGCTTGGAGCGAGTCACAAAGTCCAAGAATTTTTTTTTTGAATTTTGAGTCTAGTCAATGATATGTTTATAATCACCGGATCTGAAATCTAACGGACAAGAATTATTGTGACCTCCTTGTACCAAAAATAAATGATGTCATTGTATATTTCTCCTTTACATATCCCTATTTTTTATTATTATTTTGTTTCTTTCTTCTCCTCATGCACATATTTATTTGATGTTTGTAAAATTAAGCAACTTCACATAGAATACATGCGTAACATAGTGGCCCAAACGAATGAGTGGTTAACTTTTTAGATTTTTAGGCGGTTCGATGTTAAAAAAATTAGAAGTGTTGTTTTTTTTTCTCATTTAAAATCGTTTTATCTTAAAGATATTGAATTTCCCTATTGATACCCAACATGTGGGACAATAGAGCAATCCGATGTTTTCAATCGGACTGACCCAAAAAGGGGTTCAACCAATATTCATGCTATTGGACTGCCTTGGAAACAATAAAAATAAAATAAAAATTACAATGACAACATTAGACTGGTGGCAAAATTGGAATAAAAAAAAATATGTAGTTTCTATATGGCCTAGGCTTTACGAAAACAAAGAAAAGCCTCACATTGAATTCTCGTCCAAAAGCACTATTGGGATTGAAAATCTCCACGATGGCTCTAAAATTAATTTTCAACACCGATTATGAAATTTGTAGATTAAAAATGGTACAAATATTATGGATCTTTGAATGCTTATTTTTAGGGCGAAACAAATGACCTAGATAATGTACTATAATATGTAATATTTTTAAGGTTTGAAGTCCATTTTTTTCACAACCATAATGATTAAAGCGTAGATGATCGATTTGAAGGTTTTTTTGACACCAGAACTACAATTTTTGGTGTGTTTTCATAGAGCTGCAGCCCTGTAAAATATTGTCCTAAAAAAAATAACAACGAAAATGAGGAACCTATTTGTAAATGTCAAAAAATACGGACCAAACTGTAATTCCAATCAAATATTCTGGTCTACATGTAAATTTTCCTATTTGCCAAGTATGTTTTGGTGGCCAGCTAGTTGGCAACCCAACTTGCCTAGCCACCAGGGCAAGGCTGAATTACATGGCCAAGTCGGCTGAGTCCGAAAACATTAGTCTTCTTTTTAAAGATAAATAAATAAAATCATATCTAAAAAGCAACAATAGAGTTTTCCCTCCCTAAAGTTCTATTTCCTCCAACTCCTTAACCTTATTTTAATCAACTTGGACTCCCAAGAAACTGAAATAGGAAACTATTCTAAAACAACCCAAACCCACCTACCTAGGACTCTAAAAATAAAGAAAACCTATCCAATTTTAGCAATAATGTTCAAATGTAGACACCTAAACTAATATTGCCAAAAAAGGTAACTGATTAGAATGAGAAAGTTATTACGGCTTTGGATCAAAGGGGCAACCAAATGGTTGAGACGTGGAGATATGAGCTACTGCGTCAAAAGTCCTAATTGCATGAGAAAAATGTGATCCTCGCCTATGAGCCACTCCTAGTGCCTTCAAACCGCTTTTGTTCAAATTAGGATCAAGTTTTGCTGTCTTCGTTGACTCACCTATTTGTATAGGTTCTCCATATCTATTTGTATAGGTTCTCCATATGAGGTGCATCATAATCATCAAAGTTTTTTTTCAAGTATTTGAGGTTGGATATATAAATCTTAGTTCGTCATTCTACTCTATCATGGATGCCTCCAAGATTATTCATCGTCATCGTCATTAGAGCCTTTTTCTAACCATTAGGATTAGCTAACACCTCCAAAATTCATACTTAACATAAATTTTAGATCCAAATTTGTAGAAATTCATAATTTTATATATATATATATATATATATATATATATGGAAAAAACTCATGTACGCCCATGAGCTTATCATAGAGAATGCGCTCAACAACCCATATTGAATCTAGACCGATCTGACGTTCACAGATATTCAATAGTATTTGAATTTTAATTGTTTTTATACAAGTTGGATTAACCTGAAATTTTTTTTTGTGTGTTTATCAAAAAGAGGATAATCTATGAAAAATATCAAAAAAAATATTTTACATAAAAAAAATTGATCAAAATACCCTAAAAATGTTTTGGTGGGTATTTTGGTCAATTTATTTCATGTAAAATATTTTTTTTAAATTTTTCGTAGATTCTCATATTTTTTATGAACACAAAAAAATAAAATTCAGGTCAATCTGATTTGTAGAAAAAAAATTAAATTCAAATACTATTGAATATCTGTGAGCGTCAGATCGGTCCAGATTCAATCTGGGCCATTGGACGTTATTAAGGTGATTTGAGAACTTATTGAATCTGGGCCGTTATCAAGGTGGAGTTTTTCTGAAATTCTTCTCATAAATATTTAGAATTTTGGGGTTAGGGCAGAAGTGTAGCAAGACTCGACCGAATCCACTCAGAGTCGGCGAAGTTATAGTGAGTTTTGAGGGCAATTCACCACGTGCCAAAAAAAGATTGTAAAACAATAAAAGAAAAGTTAGAAAATCAAAAAATATTTCTAAGTATGTTTTTAAATAATTTTGATGGGTTTTAAGATGATTTGAGAACTTTTATTGTCACATGATCCAAGTATTTATTTTTCCTTTCTTGATTTGTTTGAAATATTCATCTTCTATAGTCTTTAATCGATTCTTATAACTTATTTTATTATTGTAATTTTTATTTTTATGTTTTCCTAGAATGAGTAGTACTCGCCACCTAGGGAAGTGGTGAGCACCATGTCCAAGGCAATTCCAAAAACAATGGATAGTTGTACAAGAGGGCAGGGCTTGGAGAGGCCAAGGCTAATCTTGGTCCAATCTCATATCATAGGGTCCTAAGCCCAGGTAAGACCCAAAAGAATAAGGCATGGGTGGTTCAGCCTATGCCAAAAAAGCCAAAACCCGGGTCTAACTTGGCTCAACCACTCCCAGCAACTAGAACACGGATGGAATAATAAAAGGATGCAGTTTTTTTTATGAAGCCTAAGCTTTCGAAAACAAAGTAACGCCTCACATCACGTCCTCATCCAAAAAAGACATCAAAAATATTTATGATAGCTCTAAAATCAATTGGAATACCAACTTTAAAATTTGAAGCTCAAATAGTAAAAAAATATACTGATCTTAGATATCCATGAACACTTTTTTTAGGGCAAAATGGACGATCTAGACATGTGTTACAATATGTACTATTTTTAGGGCTTGAAACCGTTATTTTTTCTTACAACTATAATGTTCATGGCCGAGTGATCGATTCGAACATTTCAGATGCGAGAGTTGCAATTTTCGGCGAGTTTTGGGTGAAGCTCTTTATTTGATGGGTTGCAGCCCTATCAAAACATTTTTCATAATCAAATTTTGGGTGGAATAATAAAAAATTTTAAGGAGCTGTACTATCATATACACTATTTTTAATATAAAAATAAAATTCGGTCCACTGTTTTGTTATTTAAAGATGAACTATAAAATTAAGTAAACACCCCTCTTTGCACTACAATTACATTAACATATTATGTAAATAGTGAATGTAATTTACATAAATTACCTTACTTAAGTTACATGTTACATATGTAAGTTGCAAATGTAGTTTAGATTAAACGAAAAGCAGCATGTGAGTCAGGGGACGCATTTTCACATTTGCATCGCCGAGGTATCGAATATCCGTCTTTAAGATAGACATACCGTTGCCGTCCCTCCTAAAAGAATAAATCTAACGGTTCAAAAAATTTCTCCATAAAATTATCCTTGTAGCTTTAATTATTTTTTCTTTTTTACATATTAATTATCTCCATGTTAGGGATTGTATATATCTAAAAAATTTCGGTCCTAATTCTATCAAAAAAAAAAAAAAAAAAGAGGGGCCACATACCTAAATGTGAGTCCTAGGACTCATAGAAATCTTGTCCAAGATTATTAACTTATGTATATTTCCATGTAAGCCCCCCGCGCCCAACCCATTAATCTCACGGCCTCTGAATTCTAGCCTGGCCCGACGGGCCCTTGAAGGTGCCTGTACGTACCTAAACCATCTCTAGCAGGCCTCTGCAGCCCGTTGGGCGTCTTGTCCCACTAGCACCCCTATTGTAGGTGGGTACTTATACGAAATTTCCACAATTGAACATAGCTACATCATTAACTTACCTGATGAAACATGAGCAATCCCTTAATTTTTGAGAAAACCAAAAGGCATTTAAGTATCGTAAAATAAGACCAAGTCATTGTTTTTTTTTTTTTTTTTTTAAAGTTAAAGACCAATTCATTGTTTATTATTGCATTATTCTATATCGAAAACTTTTACAACCATATGGAAGTACAAGCTAGTGCTCCAAGATCTATAAATAATCCACACTAGGGGGACTCTCTTCTCACTCAAGCTTTTCTTATATTTCCATTAGGAATTCGTTGATTTTCTTTGCCATTAAAATGAGTTTTGAAGGATTTCTATCTCCAAACATGGCTGATATGGCTGGTAAGAGTCGCGTTGTTTGTTGTGGTCCAAGCCCTAGTTTTTATCGTACTGTCCAAGTCCTCAAACTCATTCCGCACTGGAATGAATTCCTTCAAGACTGTGAGGTCTCCGAGAGTTGGGAGAATTCTTGCTGTGTTTTTCCACATGCCTCAAGGCGAACGATCTCCGATGCGCTCGCCCCCGCCGAACCCTACAGAATCCAAAGCATAGTTCTCTGTGTGTGCTAGGGAGAGAGAGAGAGATAAGCATTTGTTGTGTTGGAGCTTTAAGCCTGCCATCTTCATGTGGTTTTGTGCTTGGATGGTTTGTGTGCCTCTACTTGTTAAGAGAAGACTTAAGAGTGATTAACTTTTTGTTTAAGAAGATTCATTTAGATTGGTTTTGACACTTTCTAACTGTTTGCTTTCCGTGTAAGTAATGAATTTGGCGTTTCTCAATACAAGAAAAATTTGAAATAGCTTTTCCTCGATATAAAAAAAGATATATGCTCCAAAAATGATTCAAATCAAGTAGATGCATACGTACATGAAAATCTTAAAAATTGAGGGCCTGGGTAATATGTTGCAAGATGTATTATAAAATGACAGTCCGGATAATATGTTGCAAGATACACTATTTTTGAGACTTGAAATCCTTTTTTTTTTCTTTGTTTCATATACATACAGCACGATGTTGAGATGATCAATTAGAGGGGTTTTCAAGTAACAGCCTTTCATGATGGATTTTTAAGGTGCACCTAAATACCACATTTTAAAGTTGTAACTTTATATGAAGTTTTTCTGATTTAGAAATGACACAAGCGCAGAAAAAGGAGGGGGTTTAAGTCGTTGAAACTTGAATGCTTGAGGGTGCAACAACCAAAATACCTCCAAAGATAGGCCACACCTAAAATTATCTCCATTGCAGCTGTGATATAGCTTAACAAAGCACTTAAATATTTATGCATGGGATGGTATGCATTAATATTGTTACCTTTGTTGGACAAATTACAAAGGCCAGAAACGCCCCAGGATGTTAAGTTTAGGTGGACGGGTTGTGTCTGTATCATTTTCCTGCACAAAGAAGGTCGATGGAAGTTTTCTCGGGACTTCAAATCCAATGGGTGGTACATATGGGACTGGCCTTGAAAAACTGAGGCATGGGCTCCAAAATATGACATGAGGGCAGGGCCGGCACTGCACTCAACCTAAGTCCCGCCCGAAGGCTTCTACAAGCCACACAAAAGGGAAAAAAACAAATAGTTGCAGCATGTTCTTATTTATTATAAACTTGCACGGCATATAATCACTAATCTCCCTCCCTCAAATGTCCTGGCAAGGGGTTTATATAGCACTCAGACCCTCGCCCACCAATACAGTAGCCATTAAGGTCCGCACTATAGTTGCTATCCATTACTTTGGTGTGGCCGTTACTGACGCACTCCCCACACCTTCAATGTGTGCTCACATGGCTCATTTAGTGGGGATTACAAGTCTTGGTTAGCTTACATCACAAGTCTTAATTGTCCATACATGCAAATTCAAACTTGCATAATCCATTACAATAGCTCATTACATATTCAGACACACCGTCTCTCACATGATTAGGACCATCACCCAATCACTTGCTTTTGGCATTTATACAATTCAAATTCAAATGCTCACACTCGACTATAATGGCTAACGTACCTATCCAGCCGCATATATGATCAGCTCCCCTCTTTCTCACAATCCATGCCCATGTCTGGTATGTTGGTTGTCTTATGATCCAACTAACCAAGCATTTACTTGAGTTGGTTTTAGTCATCTGTCTGCACCATCTTACCAATTAAACTGCTAGCTCATATGTGCATGTGCGACGCACCAACAAAGCAATAATCATGCCGCTTGGTCGGTCAAGACTAATGGATGTCAACTCCATCATATTGGTATGTATGTTGGGAAATATAGCTAACCTTGCCAAAGTAGTACAAGTCCACTAAGGATTTACACATCCTTTGTAATTTATTTTGGCACTAAGGACAACCACTAAGACTTAACACATGACAATAAGGAAAGGGGTTTAACCTAAATTACGTAGGATCATGTTATACATGGTCTACAGATATTATAGTACACAATCGCTTATTCCATAGTCACAACTAGAGACGTGACATCCCAAGAGGTATACTTTCCCAGAGCCTGCATAAGCCAATTCCAAATTAGAAAAAAACGTCGTTGTAGACCCACAAACTCAAAAACCGGTGGCGCTTTGTTGACATTATTAGAAACAAGTGGTAATTCCCATCATGGCATTTTGTTGACCTTCTTAAAAACAAGTGCTAATCGGGTGGGTTTCTCTCACATCATTTTTTAAGAGTTCCTCTCTCCTCGATCATTGTCCACTAAAGAAAAAAAATCATTTGCACACAAAAAAAAAAGAAAAAAAAAAAAAGGTAAAATGCCTATTTACTCCCTCGGGTGAAACCGAATCCAAGATCAAGACTCCAAATTTTGGGGATGTAGAAGTTCGTAACCCGATGCTGGCCCCGCCTAAAAAGGGTCCCAAGAAGGGTGGTGAAACCTAATCCAAGATCAAGACTCCAAATTTTGGGATGTAGAAGTTCGTAACCCAATGCTGACCCGCCTAAAACAAGGTCCCAAGAAAAGTGGGCTGGAAACGGTCCTAACCTTCAATCCATAGATAAACCTCAATAAAAGAAACTTGAAATCAAGATGTCTCAAAAAATTTTAAAGTGAGTTGTGTTAAAATACTAAAATTCAAATCTTCTCTTTTGAAAATAATTATCCAGTGTGCTTATGTGGTTACAAACTTTTCAGATTAGAAATATCCTTCCAAGTAAGTCATCTGCGTGAGAAAATATGTATATTGCATATGCCCCAGCAAGATGTTTCTGGGCACCCGCCTAGACGGCCGGCTCTGTATTTTTTAACATTAGATTCCACTAAAACGCAAAACTTCGGCAACTACAACATATAACATCTTATGGCACCCAACTAACCTTGTATTTCCCTTCAATGAATAATGGACTACTTCACTTAACTGGCATATTTAGATGATGTAACAAAGTTCGACTTGGAATTAATTTAAATGCATAAGGAGTTATATGCTCTTCAATTGGAGTATTGATATTACAACAGTAGTGATATTATGGTAGTTTTTCTTTCATAATATGCTATCGATTACTTGGTATCTCCTGTACACAATCACAAATAGGATAAGCAAGTACACCAATACAAAATAATTTGAACACAATTGCAATATCATGATAATGTAAGCATAATTCAAAGCTTTATGCCCCTGATGTATGACCTTAAGTGGGGTAGGCGGCTTTATTGATGGTTGCATTCACGCATTAATCGATTCCGATCGATTCTAGCAGACAACTAGTCAAGTATGACAGCCCATGATTTTCTTGATTCCCATAGATTAGCAATATATTTACGCGAATCTGACCCAAAATTATGAACCATTGCATGCCAACCTTCTTCATAATCTTCTTCTCCTATATCCTCCAAGCCACAAATTCAGTACTCCGCTCGTTGTAGGGTGACCCGACCCGAGCGGGCCTCGAATGCAATACACCTGCTTTCTATTTGGCAATTCATGTTAAATCACCTCTCCCAGAGCTGTCTTGATCAATTAGATCTCCAAGTGGATGTTTCTAATCATTAAACCAACAAAAGCTTGCAATCATAAGCTACTTTCATTAAGATAAAGCACATCATAAACCGTTGCTGAAATATTTTAACAAAATGAAAGAAATTATGATGAAACACATTACATACCCTCATAGCCCAAGAAAGTAGAAATCCACAAGCAAAGAGTCTTTTCTCAAAGAATGCAAGTACCAATCCATATTCCGAGTAGCATACAAAAAATAATCTTGCTATACGTTGTATCAATGACGCCTACATCTCCATATGCATGGGTGGAAGTGCTGCAAGGCAAAATAACATTTCATGCTCTCCATCACTAAGAAAACAAGTTTGAAATCATTGTAATTGTCTTTCACCTCCTTACATCTGCTCAAAAGCATTTCCTTGGCAGACATCTTCACAAAAATCATTTCTACAAACAAATTTATTTAGTTTAGAGATATAATGCAAATGACAAATTAACAGTGATGTTAAAAAAAGGTAATTTGACAACTCATTAATGAGGTCATCATCATATAATCACCTCATCACTAAGATCGTCATGCACCATCAACATCACTGACATCATCTCTCCCATCATCACTCTCATCAACATCACCATCTCTCTCTCGAACTCCCTTAAGCCGATCGAAGCCACCGCCTAAGACCTATAGAATGGCCCTTCAAGGAGCATCCTAGAAGATTATTGAAGCCCACAATTATTGTTTATTACTTAATGATGAAGGAAAATGTCGATGTAATGGCAGCAATACAAATTATAAATAGGGGCGAGAGTGTGCATGGGTAAACATCATGCAAAAAAACCAAAGAGATGTATACTATTGCAAAAAGTTGTAAACATAAGTGTGATCCTTCGATCCACTCTAGTACTATGTAACCCATGTTTGTTAGCTTCCTCTTCATCCTTTGCTATTTCCCCAAACACTACTTGGAAGGATTTTTCCAATCTGAAATTTTGGTAACCAGCTTAGAATAAGTAGATGATTATTTTCAAAACAAAAAAAAAATTGACTTTTCTAACACTTAGATCTTACCCTCTTAAAATTGGAGGGTTTCTATACATTTGAGATATTATTGTGAAACATTCTCAATATTTCCATAACACAAACATGCTCATAATGATGTCAATGATACTCGAGATAATTATTACATAAACTATGATCTAAATATCATATTTGATCCACACTATGCACACATTTAATTACTCATAAATCAAATCATATGTTATGCCAATGCCTTAAAAGATAATCTAGTAGATGCTAACACAAAAGCAAATACTCATTTTCAATGATCACATATTCTAAGAACGCAATGCATATCCTCATAAGAAAAAAGGTAGGAGGCCCAATGGCATGGCTAAGAGTACAGCACTTGTAAGGGCAAAATAGTGGACTAAGGTTCAAGTAACCGCTCACAACAGGCTACAATGATAATGTCTTTCTCAAATTCACGTTATATGCTTTAGACCAGTGGTTTAAAAAACAAATCGGTGCCCCGGATCGGGCACCTCAAAAACCCATCCAGATCGGTGAATCAACGATCCAGATCAGGAATCGGCTGAATCGGTCGAATTAAACCTTAAAAAAAAATCCAAAAAATTTATTAAAATTCATTATAAATATTGTTTTTTAGGAATCCAATAAAAAATGTGGGTACTACATTATTAACTTTCATTTTTTTCATCAATTTGCGAATATTGAGATGTTCTTTCCATGTATGAACTTATGTTAACCATTAAATTTACATCACAAAAAAGAAAAATCATAGAATTATTACGGATGAAGTATATCATCATACATGGACTACAATAAAAGAATGGATTAAATCGATGAAAAAATAGTAACTACAATCTTGAATTGGCGAGAAACCCTAATTCGCTAAAAAAAACCCAAATTATTACAATCTAACTAATTATAATCTAAAATTATTACAACCTAACTAACTATAATATTATATATTAAAATTGAAATTGATGGTTTACATTTTATAATTATTTTATTACATAAATAATAACAAATCCAAAAAATATCTTATAATATCATCTAATTTAAAATATATTATTGACAACTGTAAAAAAATAGTACATTACATGATTTATAATGCAAATAAATTAATAAATAAAATAAAATAATTGGTTATCAATGTAGAAATCATTAGAATGTGTACCAATTTTCGAAATAACACTTTAATTTTTCAAAAATTTAATTTTTTAGGTTTCTAGAATAAATTTAGTAGAAGAGATTTTAGTAGAGAGAGAGAAATTTCAAATGGCCTCATTATATAAACCCTATCTTTAAATTAAGAGTAATGATACTATGAAACCATCACACACCCATGTGTGTAGGACCTCAAAGGATCACCATTAAATTTAACACAAATCTCTAGAAAAGTTATTACATGGGTGTGGGACTCGACTTTTCTAAAGATCTATGCTAAATTTAATGGTGATCCTTTGGGGTATTACTTTTTATTTTTTATTTTTGATAAGAAAAATAAGAAAATGATGCTGCCAAGGTACCTTTTATTTTAATTTTTGACAAGAAAAATAAAAAGATGTATTACTTTCTTTGTTTTTTTTTTTTTTTTGACAAAAAAAGCTTTTTTTATTACTTTTTATTTTTTATTTTTTTTGACAACATTACTTTTTTCCTTTTATTTTTTTTGAAAACAAAAATAAGACACTAGATAGCGGACTAGAGGAGGGTTCGAACTTGAGACACTTAAGCTGAAATCGATAGTGATAACCAATTGCACCACATCACCGGATGGTGCTTTTCTTTATATAATAAATTTATACATTATGTTATTGTCTCAACTCTCAACGTTATATTAGTTCCACATCGAAAGACGAGGGTAACATTTCTCTCTATAAATAGCTGTGATAAAGATTCTTGGTGCACACGTAAAAGCACAAGGGCAGCCCATATGACGTTTGAGGTGAGGTGCCACGTGAAGCTGCATTTCAACAGGTTTGAGGTTGCCACGTGTGGCTGCCGTCAGGCAGCTGTGTCGTGTCCCCTCGTATATCGCTAAGAACCGGCGATTCCTCTCTAGACACGCCCAATTCCATAAGAACCGACACGAGATAATCGATTTCCATGTTGACCCGAACGATTCGGGGTCGACTCGCCGTTTTTTAAATCCTTGCTTTAGACTTTCCGTTCTCAATCTCATGCATTCTCATATGTTCTTATGTTTCCTACTTGCTTTCATACAAATTCTCATGCACATGCTCATATCTATATAATTATCGAAGCTCATGTTTACAGATACACATATGATCACAAATACGTTCATATCTATCTTCTTATATGCGCTCTCAATATTCATTCATGTGTTCAAATGCTCACAACATCAAATCTCAAGCAACACGGGTTTGCACTTCTACAAATGCTCATTAAATTATCATCATATTCTTTTACGCAGGCATTGTTTTCAAAACTCCCTTAGTCATGGACCAGTACTATGCCCATTTAAAACCAAGGTGTAGAAGTAGTGCTAGGTTTTATTTCATTCACAAACTAATTCCTTCAAATTTTCATGGATAAAATACTCAAATTTGATGGCAAGCAGGTCCCATCGTGGGCCAATTTTAGAAGTCCCAACCCCAAGATCAATTTGGGACTTAACAATGTTTAACCAAACACATTTTTGGTTTGGAATATTTAAGACAATATCTCATACAATTTGGGACTTAACAATGTTTAAGAGATTTCTCTTATATTTTAATATCATAAGTCATCTCTTAGTAAATAGTCAATTGTATTAATTATATGCATATGGTTTATCCCATAGATAATTACTATCATTGAGACTACCCACAAAATGGAGTATCCTTACATCACATGGTCATATCATAATCCATACATAAATATGCCGCCCTACATAAGGTTTCACATGCTAATTAAAACATTTGCAAGTGGCTCATGAATGTTCCACTAAAAGGCATACTAGCCTTTAAGAGAACAATAGAGGCCACCTATGTAAAAATGAATGCATATGATCACTATGGCATGAAATATATAATCAAGTGAGGAATATATGGGTTAATCTCACGCAATCAGCCATTGAAAAATCAAAAGTCTAGCATAGAGATGCCTAGTAACTTTCACAAGCGGCATTTCTTCATGTGACTCAAGTTTTTCAATGTGGCACAAAATCAAAAGCAAGAATACTTACAATGCAGCGGAAGAAATGGCTCTTAGGTTTATAAAAAAATAATAATAATCAATTTCAAATAAGAGGGCAAATACTCAATTTGGTTTTTCCATAAATCACTCTTATATAATGCCTCTTCTAAAGTTTCTCATAAGCGAAATTGATCTGAGATATAAATTTTCAAAATCAAGAGCAAGGTTCTCCTTTTGAGGATGGTTTTACTATAAGATGCTCCCACACAAACTACACCAAGGCTGTTTTTCAAAATAACTTGAATTTTGGTTTTGGAAATACAAGTTCCTTTTAAGAAATACTTTGAAGGTCTCAAACAGAACTCTATTCAAAGATCGGTGACTATGAGTTACTCCAAAAGATAATGACACATAATTACGTGTCATAGCATAATGCTAAAGAAGCCCTTTTAGGGAGACCAATGGTGATAATGTGGAGTTTTGCATGGTCAAATCCCTTATCGAAAAATAACACAAAGTAGAAATACATAAAATGGGGTAGATTCTCCTCTTTGGTTTCTTACATCCACTTGTACTCAAACATTTGAAATTAGGAGATCCTTGTTTAGAAAGAACAAGTGTTTAAAAACAATTTCCTTTTATCATTTGTTCAAAATTATCACAACTCATACTCAAGATTCATTTGGTTCGGTTGTTCCCAATTTCCAAAATAGTGAAAAGCATGCAATTTTAAGGAAACTCTTATCTCAAACATGAAACCCTTTTTCATGACCAATGAGCCTTATGTGCCATGTAATAATCCTCACATGCTACTCATAATAATTATCAAACCATGCTCACACATACAAACATGTATCATGTCTATATTTAAGCATCACAAAATATTCACAAAACGAAAATACAATCCATTATCTTGACATCTTAGAAAGCTCAAAAGTATAAAACATGAAGCTTGAACCGACATAAGGACCAGTCAATGCTAATGATCTATTCAAGATACATCTCATAAGTTCTCATTTCACAAACATAAAAAATCTATTTCACATTACTCACATAAACACATATATAATTTCTACATATGTTATTTTATTGAATTAGCCATATCCAACGGATTGGTATTTTGAATCAAAGACCATAGATCTATAATCAAAACATTTATGCATATGCCATGTGTCATCAACTCATATAAAAGTGTAAACAATGACCCAAATATCTCAATGTGGAAGTACTGCCCTTTCTCAAGTTTATAGCTTCTGTAACTAGCATATAGCATGCCAAAATAATCTATTAATTAATCATAAGATAGCATGAAGTCAGGATGCTTGCCCTTAAACAAATGAATTCTTAATATACTCAAATAATGCATTAGAGATAGGAAGAAGTCACACCTTGCAGCCTTTTTATGACTGACTCACAGTGTGCCAACCCTTTCAACATCGATCCAAGATGTCCTTTTATCCTTTTGTCTCTGATTATGAACGTACTCATGACCCAATCCATCCTAATGTGCCTTTGGTTTTGATTGGGAATACCCCCAAACACTTTTCTGGTGTACCCCAAAACTTGACCCTAAAATTAGAATCTCTGGTATCAAGCTATGTGATCAAGATTCAGTGGGGTTTTACCCATTATTCCCACTGATCAAATACACTCCAAGATGTCTCAAAAGACTTATTAACCAAAGTGCCTCAATGGAATTGCATTAGAGTGTAAGATACCCTTATCTAGCTTACTCTAGGATGTCATATACAGAGTTTTCTGGTTTTTCAGGTTGAACATCATTTGATTCTAGGGCCATAACTTCAAAAAATACTCATCATTTACTCATGAGGGTTTTTCCCACTTAAAGTCAACTAAAAATGAGTCAAGAAACACTAGGGCTCAGCAAAAAAACATGCAATCAAATGGGTCAATCCCATCATTTAGAGGGCAATCCATGGGCTGTGTAGCAGAAAATACAGGTTGACATACCTCTGATAAAATGACCATGACTTCCAAAATTTACAGAATTTTCTAATGAGACTTGGTTTTTTCATTTCCCTATAAGAACTACATATCCCCCACTAAATGTAATATATTTTGATGCCCTAAAAATATCAAGCAAAGTACAAAGTTTCTGGAATTCTGTCACGCAGAACTGGCACACTAAAAAGATTAATCAATATCCCTCAAAATATGCATGATTTCACCATGAGGTTTGCTCCACATGAAAGTATACTCATAAACATAAAAAATTCCAGAGAATAAACACATCATATGATAGAAAACCATGCTCTATAATTTAATCAAAAACAGTGAGCACCTCTGGAAATTTAACCCATATTTAAGTGCTCTTAAGTATCACATTTTCAAAGACCATGCAAAATAACTTTGGCATCCATGATCAAGTACTTATGCACTTTCTAATTCATAATTAAGACCAAATATAAGGACTAAGGGAATATCTTAGAGCTTCGGCTCTAATGCCATTTGTCGGTGTGCAAAGCCAAGTACCAAGTGACTAATTTAAAAATTTTATCATTGTCAAACAAAGAGGTTTTGAAAATACATAAATTCTTCAAATAAAATAGCAAAGGTACATAATTGGCTTCACACTTAATTTAAAATAAAAATTACGAACTCTAATTTGTCCCTTTACAATTCTCAAGCTTGAAATACAACCAAACATAAGACAATGTTCAATACTCAAGTCCTCATGTATACAACACTACCTAAAATACATACTCAACTTTCTCATCGCTTATGAATTACATCAAACACTTCGAGACGGCAAGACCAATCTCCATCTTCATCAAAAACAAAAAATTATATATGCACAACTGACTTGATCATTGTGAGTCAAATATGAATTCAATTTTGCATGGTCTATTTCATGGCATTAAAGCATAAGATATATAGGCATAAAAGCAAACGTCTCATACATGCAATACTCAATTCCCCCAAAGCACAAAACATCAAATATATGTAACTTATAGTAAATAAACTTGTAAACAGTCAATGAGAAGCTAATGGTTGAACCCTTTGTGCCCGGGTCACAAATCGGACATTTTAGGGACTTCAACTTTGCTTCATAGATGAGAGCATGGTACTCAAGGAGATCACTTCACTTTACAAAGCTCATAATCAATTTTATACCACTAGATTAACTTCAAATTGAGAGATATATGATGCGGATCAAGTATCAAAATGAGTTGAGAGAGATGCAATATAAAAGGCTTAAACAATGAGCATACTACATACTATGGAGTATAGAAGCACAATGCATTTTCTCAAAGAACAAGGCTATCACGAACTCCGTCTTTTTCAATCTCAAATGTGAGAGAAGGCTCATTAATTGATGTTTAAACTAACTTGAATGCTGAGAAAATTCAGGTAATTAAAACTATGGAAATTGATGTCTAGATCATGAGCATTTAAACTAGACAACACATAATCATACAGTTCAATTTGAACATGAAAGACTATGGAAACTAAGGATGATAAGATGGAAAAACTTCTGTAAAATGAAATTTACAGCAAGCTATTGATGGAGAAAATATGTTTTAATGGAAACTAAACTTCAACAAAGTGATTACCTTGACTAAGGAGATGATCCAAACTTCAAGAAGAAGCTATCCATGGGAGGGGATCACCAAAACTTCGATGAACAAAAGAAGTCTAAATGGACAGTCACATGGAGCTCATATGGTCCCTCTCTAAGCTCATAAAAATGACCTCTTGAGTTTAGGGTTGATTGAACCCTTTGTATTTGTATTAAATGGTAAGTTTTGAAATGATCTTAGCCCAAAGGGGGTTACATGTGAGTGGAATAAGCATGTAACACAATTAATCAAAAACGTTATGAAATCTCAATTTAAAACTATACATTAAAACATGCTACAAATAATAAAACAAACTACATTATGACAAATAGATCCCCCACGCCGTGGCACTAACGTCAACATGACGTCAGTGTTGTCTATGTGGCCTTTCAAGGCCTTAAAGCCAAAAATCTTTTGCTCAGTTGGAGTAAGAGAGTGATTGAATCTGGGTGTTTAAGTCTTTCAAAGCCTTTAAAACCAAAAGTCTTTCAAGGCCTTAAAGCCAAAAGGCCATAAATGAATCTGGGACCTAGTTTCATTTACGCCGAGTACATGAGGCAATACGTGTTTATGTTATGAGAGAGTAATCTCTCAGGGAGGTGTGAGGGTCACCTCCAAGTCGGGACTATATTAGTGAGTATGCCTCATGATTGATGTGATGGGCCCAGGCTAGGAGTACCAAACAAATACAATAGAACCCGAGTATTTTTTTAGCATTCATCCTGTGTGGAGTGGTCATGACTCAAGATTCAAGAGTCCGTACACTGACACGAGACCACACCACGGTATATACCCTTACAATCACATGGGAAACCATTCCTCTATAGTATAATCTGACTTAGAAGAAACAGTGCACATGTGCTTTGAGAGAGCCCATGTTTTAGAAAACTTATATATCCTATAGGGGTGCACCTGTAAGCTATTGATAACTGATGAAAGAAAGCTTAGTTGGGGTGACTTTGATGTGGCCAATTATGTGTCCCTACCATAGACTGTGGAACATAGGCCTCTTGGGTCACCTAGAAACAAAGTGGACCACCATTTGGGACTAGCCTAATAGAATACTCTAATACCTAATGTCAAACCTAGAGATCTCATTACCTTTGGTCCATTTAATTTAATATTGATGAGAACATGTGTTTATGCTAAAATATAATTTAGAGAATTTTTGGGAATTTTTGAAAAAAAATTGGAATTTTTGAAATGCATAAAACTCCATTTTAATTATGTTTAGCTCAATGATCATCAAGGACATCCCATGGGGATGCTACGTGGGTCCCAAGAATGTCATGTGGCACCCCGACACCCCCCTTAGGCGCTGACGTCATGCCTAGTGCATGGGGGAATGTATGTCTTTATGTCATTTGTTTTAAACTAAGATGTGTGTTGTCATGGTGTTATATTATGTTACATTTCGTTATAACTTAAATGAGTATTATGTCTAATGTTCTTTGTACTCACATGTGCCACACTCTGACATGTGTGAAGCTGTGAAAATTATTTGAGATTTATTTTTTATTAAAAATTATTATCCACATAAGATATTATGACACGTGAGAGTTTCTCATGTAGCATCACCTCATAGATTTAAGCCATGGAAAGTATAAGTGTTGGAGAATTTCTATTGGTTGTATCATAAATATTTTATTCACATGTGGGCTTTTACCAAGTACCAAAATGCACATGCCCATGTACATAAAGTAGTCTTATGATTTTATAAAAAGTAAGGGCTTTTATGAAATCTCCTTTATGGACCTATGTGTAAATAAATTATAGGGCAAGGAACAAAAGATACATGGTTTGAATTAGAGTTAAAGGAGTGATAAAGGTGATTAAATCGCATCCCCTCATCTAAGTGGTTGAATGGGGATGAGTGGCTAGTATTATGGCCTCTCAGATGTCATAGATGAGATGCACCAAGGGTTAAGATCAATTCACATCCCACCACTTTATATAAATATCTCACAAGGTTCAATTAAACCTAACTTAACAAACACATTTGTGTACAAAAGAGAGAAGGATCTACCTAGGTTTTCACTCCCCAACCCTAGGCTCTTGGTTCTGATGATAAAACTCACCACATTTCCCATACGGTGTTGATCCATCTTTGAAGATCACTTTGAGTCATTACTACCATCAATGATTCATTAAATTTGAGTTTCCTTGCCATCATTTGATGTTTTCTCTTTCAAATACTTGCTGTAAATTTGCATGCTGTAAATTTGCATTCACAGAAGAATTTGCTTCTCTTTATCATTTATTTTCATTGATCTAAGTGCTTGAATTAAATAGTGTAGTCCTTACCTTGATCATGACTTAAATTGCTTCAACCTCCTTCATCGATGTCTAGTTTTCATTAGAGTTTTTCCAAGTGAATTTTTGAGCAATTTAGGTTGATTCATTCACTAAGATCAGTAAGTTTACATTCATTTTGGAGAAACAAAATTGGGTTTGTAAACTCCCCTATTGTGTTGAGAAACGATTGGTGTTCCCTCACTCCATATTGTATAGTTTGAGTTACTACACTATGATTTGTCTAGCCATTTTCACGTCTGAACTTCTCTGAGAATACAAGTATTTTTCACACCATATCTTCAAGTTCAAATTTGGCGTTCATGGTGAGCTTTTGTGTTGAGAACAATTTTGGTGGTCCCATGGACTACATAGTGTAGTAAGCTCATAGTTCGCTTGTTTGGTGTTGGATCATTCTTATATTTTTGAAATCTGATCTAACAAATATTTCTCTCTAATTGAACCTTAATAAGTAGTTTTAAAGTGATTTTAAGCTTCCCAAGTGAATTGATCTCCTTGTGCAAATAAAACCATCCATGCTCTCATCTATGAGACAAAATTAAGTCCCCAAAAGATCAGTTAGGAATCCGGACACAAAGGGTTCAACCTTAGTTTCTCAATGATTTCTAGCATGCTTATTTTCACAATTTACAATTTAATGGTTTATGATTTTAAGGAATTGAGTATATCATATGTGGAATATGTTTGTTCTTATGACTATGTAGTCTATGCTTCAATACCATGTTCGATTGTTGGTCATAAACCATGCACGTAGAATTCACATTTGGCTCATTGTGATCAAGCACTGTGCAAATTTAATCTTGTGCTTTTGATGAAGATTGGAAAAGAAAATAAGTATGTATTTCTTAACTGATGAGAAACTTTATGTATGATGTATTGTGTTGTGAAAGTGAGTAATGGAGTATTTGAGTTTTATCTTGTAATTGGTTGTATTTTAAGTTTGGGATTTGTAAGTGACCAATTAGAGTTGTAATTTTATTTCAAAATTCAGTATGAGCCAAGCTTAGTGAATGGAATTTGTATATCATTAACTACTTATAGGAAGAATTGAAGTATTTTAAAACCTCATGGCTTCACAATAATAATAAAAAATTAACTTAAGTGATAAACTTGGTCTTATACCACCAACAAAAAACATCCGAGTAGGGCTCTAATATGATCCCTTGGTCCTTCCATTCATCCTAAAATATAATTTTGAAAGTGCACAAGTATTTGATCATGCATGTCAATGTTTAAGTGTCATAGTTTTTGAAAGTTGATATTACTAATGGCATGAGGATCATGACTGGAAATTTCCAGAACTGATCAAAGCATTTAACATACTGAAAGGACAATTAATTCTTCATATAATATGATGATCTTTTGTTATATTGGGTGTTTTTAATAAAGTTTCATGTGGAAAAGGCCCCATGACCATAAATTCCATAACAACCACGCCCCCTACCGGCCCTGTTCGGCCCAAAAAGCCAGCACTGAGCCCACAGGGCGTGGGGTCGGACATGGAGGTCGAAATGAATCCGGTATCAAACAAGCACTCAATAACTTGAAAAAAAATTCTAATAATCATCGAACCAAAAAGATTTGAGCATTCACCAGGAACTAAGATAAGCATAAGTATTCCCATAAAACCATGAACATTACAAAAGGCATCATGGCCATACCAAGACCCATACATCCTATACACAGAAACAACAAAAAATATACAACCCAGATCATTACATAATCAAAAGGGCCCAAAGCCAAAAATATATATACAAGTCTAATGTCTTGACGGGGTCGGCATCCACCCAGATAGTCTTCTGGCGCAGGTTCTCCATCAATGCTGATTAACTATCTACATGGTGAAAGTAGGGGATGAGCTTCATAGCCCAGTAAGTGGAAACTTGATGTCATGATTTCATACATATACCAGTTCATTCATGCCACATATATCATACTTCAGTTTGCAAGTCTCACCATTCATGTAAGCATTTAACACAATTGACATTATAACCATCCTAGTTCTAACTTATTAACGTTAAGTCAAGCATGGACGTAATCAAGTGTCAATCAAAACAGATATAGCATAATTCGTAATATATATATCAACTATTGATCATGACATTCAGGCATAAGGATTGATCAAAGCATTTCAGCATAAAATATAGCAAACACCTCATCATCAAGCAATCACAACAAAAGAAGTCCTACAGTAGGAGAAGTGCCTACTTGGCTAGGAGTTTACACGGTCAGGGTGCTAATCACTATGAATGGGGAAAGGCCACCCAAACATCTCCTGCCCCAATTCCGGTCCTATCATGGGGAGTAGGGGAGGTCACAACTGTCGGCACAAGCTGGTAACAAGTCAGGTCATGCAATACGCTCAAAGCATGCCAAGAAATCACATATCACATCATGGGCACCTCACTGGTGTCAATCATGGCCATGTAATATGCTCAAAGTATGCCAAGAAATCACATCTCACATCATGCACACCTCAATGGTGTCAATCATGGCCATGCAATAAGGTTAAAGCATGCCGAGAAATCACATATCACATCATGCGTACCTCACTGGTACCAACCATGGTGCAATACGCCCAAAGCATGCCAAGAAATCACATCTCACATCATGCACACCTCACTAGTGCCAATCATGACCACGCAATACGCTCAAAGCATGCCAAGAAATCACAAATAATCACAAGAGACATCACCAGATTATATTATCATGCTTATCAATTCAAGAGACATTACCATGTCAGTAGCATGTTATATATCAATGTAATAACCATCATAATGTCATATCATCATGCTTATCAATTCAAGAGACATTACCATGTCAGTAGCATGTTATATATCAATCTAATAAATATTACCGTCATATTATCATGCTTATCAATTCAAGAGGCATTACTATGCCATTAGAATGTTATATATCAATGTAATAAACATCACTATGTCATATTATCATGCTTATCAATTCAAGAGATATTACCATGTTAGTAGCATGCTATATATCAATGTAATAAATATCATTATGTCATATTATCATGCTTATCAATTCAAGAGACATTACTATATCAATAGCATGCTATATATCAATGTAATAAACATCACTATGTCAATTTCTGATTTTCCAGGATGAATGTTGTACACTTTTAATGGCATATCATTAAATTTAAAGATCATTTAAACCTACAACCAATTTCTTGATAATCTCGACTCATATCAAGACAATTTTCATATAGCAAGTAACCCCAAATATTGGTCTAAAGTTTGTTAAAGTATTTGATTTTTCCTGGTGAAATTTTTGTTTTGCACAGTAGAAAATTCAGGATGACCCCCTATTAGAAATATCATCATAACTTTCAAACCATAAGGAATTTTATTAGGAGTCCAAAACCAATTTCAAAGTGGTTTCATCTCATTTTAGTAAATTTTGGTCAATCAAAAGCTTCACCAAAAAACATGTTAAATCTCTGGATTTTCATTTCATAGATCTGGCATGCATCAGCAAATAGTTAATAGCTTTCAAATTACATAAGATATTAATAAAAGGTCTTTTCCATGAATTTTGGTGGATCAGTAGAATGTTAATGTATTTCCACATGGAAAAGATCCCTTGTTAATATCTTATGTAATTTGAAAGCAATTAACTATTTATTGATGCATGATAGATCTGTAAAATGAAAATGCTGGGATTTAACAGGTTTTTTTGTGAAGCTTTTGACAAACTAAAATTTACTAAAATGATATGAAACCACATTGAAATGTTAGATAAATTAGTCTAGTTTAAAATTGGTTTTGGATCATAATAAAATTTCTTATGATTTGAAAGTTATGGTCACTATTCAAGTAGGGGGTCACCCTGCATTTTTTGCTGCACAAAAAAGAAATTTTATCAGGGAAAATCAAGTAGTTTGACAAACTTTAGACCAATATCTGGGGTTACTTGCTATATAAAAGTTGTCTTGTTATGAGTCTAGATTATCAAAAAATTGGTTGCAGATCTAACTGATTTTTAAATTTAATGATATACCCTAAAAGGTGGGCAGTATTCATCTTGAAAAACCAGAAATTAAAACCAGAAATTGACATAGTGATGTTTATTACATCGATATATAGCATGCTACTGACATTGTAATGTCTCTTGAATTGATAAGCATGATAATATGACATAGTGATGTTTATTACATTGACATATAACATGCTACTGACATCATAATATCTCTTGAATTAATAAACATGATAATATGACAGTGATGTTTATTACATTGATATATAGCATGCTACTGACATGGTAACGTCTTTTGAATTGATAAGCATGATAATATGACATAGTGATGACTATTACATTGATAATGTCACTTGAATTAATAAGCATGATGAAATGATATCAGTGTTTTAAAATGCGGCCACAACATGCGGGATGCGCTGGCATCCGCATCCCGTTCAGGCGCATATGCGCTTTTGACAGATGTTGCCGCATATGCGCCGCATCAAGCCGCATCATGGCCGCATCAGACCGCATCTCGCTCGCATCTGTTTCCACGAAATGTTTTTTCGATTTTGCCCCTAGGGGAGGGGCAAAATGGTCTTTTTTTTCCAATGTTTAGGGAAACTGTTTGGGGGGTTACTATACCCCTTAATCGAAGATTTCCAGCCACTTTTGTGGCTTTTTTTGCATAAATCGAAGGAAAAGAAAAATTTGGTGAAAATTTTTTTTTCATCAAAATCTTCGATTTGGCGGTTGTTTGATACTTGGATGTTCATTTGATGTCTTTTATTGTTGATTTGGGGATGTTAAGGTGAATTTGTGATAAAAAATTAGGGATTTCAAAGGCCGTGAAGAAATCGAGCACTACTTCACAGAGTCGGTAACTTTTTATTCCTTCTTGTACAATAATACTATTATACTTATTTTTGGAGCAATGTCTTCTTCCCAATCTTCTAGTGACAAAGATCCGGCTTAGAAATATGCTAAACTAAAAAATCCGAAAGATAGAAATTGTGTGATATGCTTGCTCTGTGGAAATACTTATATGGGTAGTATTTTTTGACAAAAGAGCATTTAGCCGGAATTTTTGGGAATGTGAGAGCATGCCCACAAGCTACAAATGATATAAAAAAGGAGATTAGAGAATATTTGGATAGATTGAAAAAAGATAAGAAAAAAAAAAAAGAATTACTTGATGATATGCAATTATTTGATGATGATGATGATGATGATATGTCTGAAATTGCTGAGGCAAAGGGGTACTCATACTCCAACCTCAAGAGAGAGGGTTATAAATATTGGTGGTAGTGCTGAGAGAAGAACACCTCTCTATAAGGGGCCAATGGATTCTTTTTTCACCCCTAGCCCCGAAATTGTGGTTCAGGAGAGAGAAAAAAACTAAACAAACCACAATTGACAATAAATATAAGAAAGAACAAAGGAAATCGGTATGTAAGTGGATTGCAAAGTGCATTTACATGGCCGGCATTCCTTTTAATACTATAACTCTGGATAGTTTTGCATGTATGGTCCAGACAATTGGATAATATGGCCCAAGACTTATTCCTCCTTCACTACATGAGGTTAGGGAGCCCTTGTTGAAGGATGTTGTATTTGATGTGAATAAAATTTTGATTTCTCAGAGAGAAGGGTGGGAGAAATATGGGGCCACTATTATGGGTGATGGTTGGTCCAATGGGAAATCAAGGGCATTCATTAATTTTTTGGGTAACTACCCAACAGGTACTTTAGTCACATGATGGTATATACTTATCTGGCTTGATGGATGAGATTGTCGATTTTGTTGGGGAGCAAAATGTGGTACAAATTATCACTGCCAATAGTGCCAACTATGCTGCAGTTGGGCATTCTTGACTTTGAAAAGGAAGCATATGTTTTGAACACCTTGTGTAGCTTACTGTGTTAATCTTATGCTTAAGGAAATGGGTACATCTTTATTTAATGGGGTGATTTTAAGAGCTATGTTTGTTGTTGGATTTATTTACAATCACACCATAGTCCTAAGCATGATGAGGTCTTTTACAAAGAAGAGAGAATTAGTGAGACCGGGTATCATTAGATTTGCCACGTCATTTCTCACTCTTCGAAGCCTAGCCAAGCAAAAAAGTGCCTTGAGGATCATTTTTGCTTCAGAGCAATGGAGTCAAAGCAAATGGTCAAAGCATAAGGATGGGAGAAAGGCTAAAAAAAATATTTGAATATATCTTTTTGGAGTCAAATACTTATTGCATTGGAGGTGGCTCGCCCTTTAGTGAGAGTGCTTCGACTGGTTGATGGTGATGCGAAGCCCGCCATGGGCTACATACATGAGGCAATAACTTGGGCAAGAGCTGAAATAGAAGATATTTTAAAGGATGATGAAAATATGCGTAAGGCTATGCTTGAAATTATTGATAGGAGATGGGATACCCAGCTTCACAGGCACCTCCATTTAACCGGTTCTTTTCTAAACCCATCTCTTCATTACAAGCACCCATCCATTGAGTCAAATCGTGTAATAAATGGTGGGTTCTTAAATATGCTGGAGAGGTTGGTGCCAGACAAAAATATCCAGGATGAAATCCAGAGCCATGAATTGATTAAGTTCAAGTTAGCCTTGGGAAACTTTGGGAGAGATATTGCCACTCGAAATAAGGACACTACAGATCCAGGTAAAGGCCAAAAGCCCAAAAATAATCTTACTTGTCTCTTACTTAATGTATAGTTTATTGTTTATTTTATACCCTTAATTTTTAACTATATTCTAAATTATAAAATATTATACAGCTGCATGGTGGGCATTATATGGAAGCGAGACACCAAATCTACCACGTCTTGCTATTCGAGTGTTGAATCTCACATGTAGCTCATCTGGTTGTGAGAGCAATTGGAGTGCATTTGAGCATGTAAGTCCTTTACTCCTCATTCCTTAATCTTTATTTCTTGAATTTCAATTTTCTAATCTAAAATCTAATTTATCTTATTTCAAATTTCTACCACAGCTCCATATAAAAAAAAGAAATAAGTTGGAAGCAAAAAAAGTTGAATGATTTGGTTTATGTGCGGTATAACGAGCGGCTTAGGGAGAGGTATGAAAATCGCACGAAGCTCAGCCCTATTCAATTATATGAAGCTGATGGTGATTCCGTAAGTAAGTGGACCGTGGATCCAAGACGAGCGTGTGTTTGAGGGTGAGGATCTTATATGGCTTGATGTCGAGCTAGCAACAGGGGTTAATGAAGAAGATCGACCTAACACTAGAGCACAAAGGAGTAGAGGAGCTGCTGGGTCTAGTCGCACTCGCACATTAGCTTCAGAGGTCGAGGAGGAAGCTGACTTAGAAGAGACTGATGAAGAAGAATACATGGAGGCCGTCGAGGATAATATTGATGATGCGCATGATGACTCTCAAGATGACTTGTCTGATTGATATTTGAAAAAAATGAAGTTCAAATTTCAAAATTGACTCTCAAAATGGATGATTGTATTAAGTTATTAACTATTAACTCTTCTTGAACTTGACTTTTGGCTTGTATTTTGTAATATCACTATTTTGTGCTTATGGTTGTATTTATGGTTGTTGATGGTTGTGCTTATGGTGCAAATTTGTGCTTATGGTTGTTGATTGTTGAATGCTTTACGAAGCTGATTTCAAGTTTCTAGATTCTATCAGGGGATAGTGGATAACTGGATACAGAATCTCCGACAGCTAATAGTTTTGAAGTTAATCATTAAACTAAAATACCTACTATCACATATATCACCTTCATATTTTTTTCTATACATTAACCTATTTTTTTTATTTTTTAGAATTTTTTTACATTTATTGACCGCATCATCGCGATGCACCCGCATCAGGGCCGCATCGCCGCATCGGCCCCCCATCACATCAAGGCCGCATCCCGCATTTTAAAACACTGAATGATATAGTGATGTGTATTATATTGATAGGTAGCATACTATTATGATGATAATGTCTCTAGGATTGATAAGCATCATAATAGACATAGTGATGTTTATTACATTGATATATAGCTTTATTGATATGGTAATGTCTCTTGAATTGATAAGTGTAATAATATGACATAGTAATATTTATTATATTGATATATAGCATGCTACTGATAAATGCCTCTTGATTTGATAAGCATGGTCATATGACATAGTCATGTTTATTACATTGATACATAGCATGATACTGACATATTAATGTATCTTTAAATTGATAAGCTTGATAATATGTATTAGAGATGTTTATTACATTGGTATATAGCATGCTATTGATATAGCAATATCTCTTGAACTGATTAGCATGATAATATGACATAGTGATGTTTATTACATTGATATATAGCATTCTACTAACATGGTAATGTCTCTTGATTTGATAAGCATGATAATATAACAAAGTGATGTCTCTTATGATATGTGATTTCTTCATATGGTTTGAGCGTATTGCGTAGCCATGATTGGTATCAGTGAGGTGTGCATGATGTGAGATGTGATTTTTTGACATGCTTTGAGCGTATTGCATGATATAATTGGCACCAATGAGGTACGCATGATGTGAGATGTGATTTCTTGGCATGCTTTGAGCGTATTGCATGACCATGATTGGCACCAGTGAGGTGCGCATGATGTGAGATGTGATACCTTGACATGCTTTGAGCGTATTGCATGGCCATGATTGGCACCAGTGAGGTGCACATGATGAGAAATGTAATTTCTTGGCACGCTTTGAGCGTATTGCATGGTCATGATTGGCACCAGCGAAGTGCGCATGATATGAGATGTGATTTCTTGGCATGCTTTAAGCGTATTGCATGGCCGTGATTGGCACTTGTAAGGTGCGCATGATGTGAGATGTGATTTCTTGACATGCGTTAAGTGTGTTGCATGGCTATGATTGGCACTAGTGAGGTGCGCATGACGTGATACGTGATTTCTTGGCATGCTTTGAGCGTATTGCATGACCTGACTTATTACTAGCTTGTGCCGGCAGTTGTGACCTCCCCAACTCCCCATAATAGGACAAGAGTAGGGCAAGAGATGTTTGGGTGGTCGTTCCCCCATTCATAGTGATTAGCACCCAGACAGTGCAAACTCTTATCCAAGTGGGTATAGGAAGTAGTGTCTTGCAAGGCTAGTGCCTATCAAAATCGCAAAGTGTGTTGGTGACCATGGGTGTGAGTGAGGTGTCACAGCTCAAACGGAAGCGAGTGGCACTTCTTCGATGGGACAAGGTAGAAGTTCCAACCTCGGACCCGAGGTAAGTGCTTCTATTGCAGGACTCCTTTTGTTGTGATTGCTTGATGATGAGGTGTATGTTATATTTCATGCTAGAATGCTTTGATCGATCCTTATGCCTGAATGTCTTGTTCAATATATGTGCATATATATATATATATATATATATATATATATATATATATCACGAATCATGCTATATATGTTTTGATTCGCACTTGATTACGTCTATGTGTGACTTCACGTTAATAAGTTAGAAACATGATGGTTATAATATCAATTGTGTTAAATGCTTACATGAATGGCGATATACGTGGCATGAATGAATTGGTATATGTACGAAATAATGACATCAAGTTTCCACTTACTGGGCTATGAAGCTCATCCCTTACTTTCACCATGTAGATAGTTAATCCACACTGATGGAGAGCCTACGCCAAGAAACCGTCAAGGCGGATGCTAACCCCATCAAGACGTTAGACTTGTTTATATTTTTGACAGTTTGGCTTTGGGTCGTAGGCCTCTAGGTTGTATATTTTTTTGTTTCTGAGTATATGGTGTATGGGCCTCGGTATGGCCATGATGCCCTTTGTAATGTTCATGATTTTATGGGAGTGATTATGCTTATCTTAGTTCTTGGTGAATGCTCAAATCTTTTTGGTTGGGTGGTTATTAGAATTCTTTTTCAAGCTGTTGAGTACTTGTTTGATACCGGCTTTGATTCAACCTCCATGTTCGATCTCGCACCCTGCGGGCTCGGTGCTGGCCTTTGTGGGCCGGTAGGGGGTGGGGTTGTGACAGTTATATCATGCATAATTTGAAAGTTATTGACAGTTTGTTAGAGAGTGTCTGATCTGTATAGTTATTTTCAGGAAGTTTGCACTTTTGTATGTGGGGGTTTTGAGCAATCAAAACTTATAATCTTGAGTTTGGGCCGAGTTTCTCTTTTGAGGAATTGTATCTAGTTCCATGTAAAATTGGGCTCATAAAAAAATTCCTCATATTTTATGAGAAATGGTCATTTTATCAGAGGTGTGTCAGCCTGTGTTTTCTGGTATACACTGCAAAACTTAACTCTCTGAGACACAAGCTATTTGTGTCCTTTTGGTCCATTATTTCATATACCCACTTAATGTAATTTATTCTATTTTGAGCCTATTATAACTGAGAAGAAGTCCCATGAGTAAATTTTGAATAAATTTAAAGTTATGTCCATATGATTGAATGATGCACATCCTGAAAAACCAAAAAAACTACATGAGCAACATTCTAAGTGTAAGTAGGGTATAGATATCTTATACTCTAATGTAATCCAATTATAGAGAATCAGTTGTTATAAGTTTTATGCCTTCATAGAGTGTATTAAATCAGTGGGATGACTGTATAAATCCCACTGAGTCATGAATATAAGATTTAATACCCGATACCCGAATATTGGTCAAGATCCGAGTTTCTTTCAAAAAGTGTATGATGTTATTCTCAATAAGGCCAAAGATACATTACGATAGATTGGACCATGAGCACAATGACAAAAAAGGGAAAGAGAAGATGAAAATAAATCAGAGATCGAAAGCAAAGGCTTGCCACTCCACAAGACGTAGCTATGGGATCACAAGGTATTATTCCTTACCTTTTTATGCATAACTCTAATATTTTGCCAAATTATTGTTTCAAGAGAAACAAACTTCACTCCATGATTTCTTATGGTTATTGATTGGTGGATTATCTTGGTATAACATATGATGATTAATAGTATCTCTTAGCATATTACACGATTATTATAATTGGAAAGCAAGGGCTAGTCACATAAGCTATAAACTTGAAAAATGTCAATACTTCCATATTGAAATATTTGGGTGCTTGTGCACACTCTAATATGAGTCGATACATAGAATATACATGTATTTTTATTCTAGATCTCTTTTCTCTAATTTAAAATACCAATCCATTGGATGTAGCTAATTCAAGAAAAATAACATATGTAAGAATTATATGTGATTAGATGAGTATTATGATACATGTGGAATGGTTATTGTTTGTGGCCTGTTTTATAACATGCGAACTCTTGAGACGTATCTTGATTATGTCATTTGCATTGACTAATCCTTATGTTGTTTCATGCTCCATGCTTTATACCTTTTTGAGCTTTCATAGATGTCAAGATAATAAAGTCAATTATCATATTCCCCTTTCGTGAATACTTTGTGATGCTTAGATCCCAACATGATTCTATTAAACGATTGGGTAGATATCGATTAAAGGATTCTAAGATGAGCTACAGAATTAGAGGTCAAATCAGGATAGGATCGAGTAATAACAGAAAAAAAGACTAGATCGTATAGGAACGGACACGATCGCACAAGAGTTTTCATGTATGAAATAAAATTTTCCTTAAAGTTGCATGTTTTTCACTATTTTTCAAATTGAGAACAAACCGAATCAAAATGAATCTTATGCAAGGAATGTGATAATTGAGAACAAATCATGAAAGGGAATTTGATTTAAAAACTTGTTTTTCTACAGTTAAACAACTTCAAAATAAAAACAAAAACACTTCTTTTTCTAAACAAGGATCTCCGGATTTCAAATGTTTTAGCAAAAGATGACGTTATAAACCAAAGGAGAACCTACCCCATTTTATGTATTACTATGGAAAACTGGGGTTATGACAATGGAAAACTCCATATTACTTTCACTTTTGGATGATCGCCCTAAAAAGACTCGTTTAGCATTATCCTATGACCACATAATTGTGTATCATAATCTTTTGGAGTCTCTTTGAATAGTGTTCTTTTTTAGACCTTTAAAGTATTCCTTAAAAGAAAGTTGTATTTCCAAAACCGTAAATTCAAGTTATTTTGAAAGACAAGCTTGTTGGTTTTAGTGGGAGCATCATTGATCAATCAAGTAGTAAAACCATCCTCAAAGAAAACCTTGGTCTTGATTTTGGAAAATTTATATCTAATATCAATTTTGCTTATTGAAAATTTTAGAAAAGGCGCTGTATAAGATTGATTTGTGGAAAAAACGTAATGACCTCGTATTTGAAATTGATCTTTTTATAAACCTATGAGCCATTTTCTTCCGCTGCACTATAACTATCATTGTATTGATTTTGCGCCACACTGAAAGACTTGAGTCACTTGGAAAAATGCCGCTTGTGAAAGTTACTGGGCACCTCTATGTTAGACTTTTTATTTTTCAATAATTGATTGGGTAACATTAACGCAATGAATCCCTTTTTGCTTCAGTTGTTCTCAATTTCTAAAATGGTGAAAAATATGCAACTTTAAGGAAAATCTTACAAGAAAACATTTTTTCATGACCAATGAGCCCTACATGCTATGTAATAATCGTCATATACCATTCATAAAAAATTTCTATACTCACTTGTACACATAAGAATTATATTGCATAACTAAGTATTCACAAAATGATAATACAGATCATGACATTATCTTGGCATCTAGGAAAGCTCAAAATAATAAAACATGTAGTTTGAGGCATCATAAGGACTAGCCAATGCTAATGACATATTCAAGATACATCTCATAAATTCTCATGTCATAAAACACCCCACAAATAATAACAATTTCATATATTTCATAATGCTTATGTAATCACAGGTATAACTCTAACATATGCCATATTTCTTGATTTAACCATATCAAACGGATTCGTATTTTGAATCTAAGATCATAGATCTAAAATCAAAATACTTATACATATGTCTTGCGTCTTTAACTCATATAAAAGTGGACACAAACACTCAATTATCTCAATATAGAACTATTGGCCTATTTCAAGTTTATAGCTTATATGACTAGTCCAAGCTTTCCAATCATAATACTCACATAACATGCTAAGATAGAATATTAATCATTAATTATAAGATATCAAAGGCTCAAGATGGTTGTTCTCAGACAAAAGATTTCCCAACATACTAAACTCGTGCATAAAGGGAGAAATAAGGCATACCTTATGTCTAATAAGGACCAAATCATAGTGTGCCAACCCCTTTGTTCCGATCTATGATTTGACTACACCATTTCTTTCTCCCTTTTGTTACTGTACGCATGGTCTCATTTATCCTAAAGTGTATTTGGCTTTGTTGACAATATCAGCATACACTATCCGAGAGTAGCTCAGATCTAGACCAAGACTCGGGTATCGAGTATTAAATCTTATGCACATGGTTCAGTAAGGTTTATACAACACTCTCACTGATCTAATACACCCTATGAAGTCATAAAAACTTCTAACAACTAATGCTCCATAGTTGGATTACAAGAGTGTAAGGTACTCGCACCCTACTTACACCTAGGACATTGTTCATGCAGTTTTTCTAGATTTACAAGATGAGCACGACCCACTTCTATGGGCATAACTTTAAAACTATTCAAAATTTACTCATGAGACATATTCCTAGTTACAATACACTCAAAATGAAACAAATTACATTAGGGGGTAATACGAAATAACTGATCAAGAAGGCCTTGGTCAATTTCTGCACAGTGTAGCAAAAATTGCAGTTTGACTTACTTCTGATCAAACGACCATATCTCATAAAATATGAAGAATTTTTCTATGATCTCAAATTCACATAAAACTAGACACAACTCCTAAAAAGTATAAGTCGGCCCTAACTCAATATCATATGTTTTGATTGCTTAAAACCCCCTAACGCAAAAAGGTGTCAAGTTCTTGGAAACTCATTTCACAAAACTAGCACACTCCAACAAACTGTTAATAACTTTCAAAATATACATGATTTGATCATGGGACGTTTTCCTTATGAAACTACACTCAAAAACACAAAATACCATAGAATATCAACATTTTATATGAAGGTCCTACCACTATGTCTAAACCAGTGAGCAGTTCTCAAAATTGCAAGTCATAATTCTCATGCCATTGACACTATAAATTTTCTAGAATTAAGGCACATACACTTTGGCATTCGTGATCAAGTGCTTACACACTTTGAAAATCATACTTTTAGACCAAACTAAACGACAGAAGGACAATATTAGAATCGTGCTTTGATACCATTCGTTGGTTATATAAGACCAATGAGCTGGAAACTCAATTTATAAATTTTCCACTTTTTTGAAACCATGAAGTTTTGAATACACAAAAGCTTCATAACAAAACTGTAATATACAAATTCCAACCAACCCACAAGCTAGACTTATACAAACCTTAAAAACTAGAAATTACAACTTCAATGGGTCCATTTACAAGTCCCTTACTAAAAATAAAAATAATTCAATACATTATTTAAATACTCAAAATGCTTGTCTTTAAAACACACTACATTATGCATACTCAAAATTCCTCATCCTTTTGAAATTACATGCTGACTTCATCTGCAATCTTCATCCTCATCAAATACCACAGTACTACACATACACCATGTACTTAATCATGATGAGCCAATATGATTTCAAATTTTGAACTTGCATGAACAATATAACATGGCATTAAAAGCTTATACTACAAAGTCATGAGAATGATCATGTTTCTCATATAATATACTCAATTCCTTCAACCATAAGGCATTCAATAACTGTAAATCACAACAAATAAGCATGCAAGCAAACATGGAGAAGTCAAGGTCGACCCTTTACGTCACAATTTAGACCTTCAGGTACTTACTGTTGTCCATAAATGAGTGCATAAGTGGTTTCAATAGCACAAGGAGATCAATCCATTTGGGAAGCTTAAAAAAAAACTTTAAAACCACTTAATAAGGTTCAATTAGAGAGAGTAATATGACAGAGATCAGATTTCGAAGGGAAATAGAGAAATCCAACTCAAAACAATAAAAGTGTGGTCCACCGGTCCACAAAACTTTTCTCAATGCAAAAGGGGAAACTCCAACCCAACAATTAATTCTCTAAAATGAAAATTAATTCACTGATTTTGATGATAAACAAAAGATATGCTCAGAAAAAATCGGATGGAAATAGACTATGGAAAACTAGACATGAAACAAAGAGATTGAGGGTACATAACTTAAGATCATGATGAAGGACCACACTATCCAAGTCAAGCATAGAGATCACTCAAAACTATTGATTGAAAGAGGTAAAAGCTTCTATAAATATAAGTTTACAATAAGCCTTTGAACATGAAAGAGTGAAATTATGAAGAGGAAAACAAAAATTGATTAGTACCTTGATGGTAGTATAAGCTCAACTTGACCTTGAAGAAGGGGGAATACCATATGAGATCAAATGATAATCAAAGATGATCAAACATAAGAGGCAAACGGGGTGGTGTGTGGATATCAATGTAGATCTCTCCTTCTCATTATTAGTTCATAAAAGGCGTTTCTCCAAAATTTGGGTTTTAATTGAACTTTAGGGATATATATATATATGTATATATATATATATATATATATATATATATATATGAAGTGATGAGATTGGAACTGATCTTGACCTTATAATGCAACTCATCTATGGCACATAAGATGCCATAATCCTAATCACTCATCTTCATCGAACCACTTAGATGAAGGGATGAGATTCAACACCATTATCATTCCTTTAAACCCTAATATGAGCCATTTGCCTTCTAGTCCTTGTCCCATGTTTTATTTCCATTTAAGCTCATATTGAAGATTACATAAAGGGAAAAGTTTATATAGAGTCGAGGCTCTAAACAATCAAATTCGAGCCTACCTCAAAAATTTTATTAGAAGAGGTTGTTTTGATGCCCAAATGTCCTCAAATTGATCATCTCAACATCAAGATGCATGGACATGAGAAAAAAAAATGGATTTCAAGTTTTGGATATTGTGTATTTTGTAACGCATTTTTGGACCGTCAATTTTAAAGATTCTCAAGTTTTCATAGATCTCTCGATGTACATTACTTTTTAAGCTTTAAACTTTATAAATAAAGATGGAAATATATTTTAAGGCTATCAAAAAGATTTTCAGAATTGAAACCACATTTCTCGACACTATTTGAAGGTACTCTAATTTGATTGTTTAGAGCCTAGGCTCTATACAAACCGCACCCTTACTTAAATAGCCATGGCTTTTTAATAAAAAAAAGAAAGCACACTAAGGATAAGGGCATCTGCAATTAAGTAATTTAGAACATCCATATGTGTATATAAAATATCTATAACACACAATCAATAGAAATTCACCAATACTTAGGCTTCACATGGCTTAAACCTATGAGATGATGCCATATGAGACACACTCACATGCCATAAAATCTTATGTGGGAAATAATTTTAAATCAAAATAATTCTCAAAAATCTATGGCTTCACATACCAAACGGTGGCCCATGTGAGAAAATTAAACATGTGACAAAATACTTTATTAAGTTATAACAAAATATAACAGCACAATATAACATGTTATAACATAATACCAACAAAAGAGCTAATGACAAAAAGGTCCCCATGTGGCTATGACATCATCAAGGGAAGGTGGGGGTGCCACATTGCATCCCTATATAGCCACATGAGACCATGGTGGCACCCCATCAGATGTCTTTGTTTAGTATTTATGTTCAACAAATTCAAAAAGCCTATTTTTGGTGTTTAAAAAATTCTAAAAATTTTCCAAATATTATCTAAATGATTTCTCAACATTATTACATATTCTCTTATCAATATTAAATTAAATGGACTAAGGTAATAAGATCTCTAGGCTCAATACTAGCAAACAGAGTATTCCATTAGGCTAGTCCAAAATGATGTTTCACCAGTATCTCAAGATGACCCAACAGACCTATGCTCCGAAGTCTATGTCAGGGGCGCATAACTGGCCACATCAAAGTCACTAAGCCAAAGCCTCCCATCATCGAGTTTTCAATAGAATATAGGTACACCCCTATGGGACATACTATTGTTCTAATACAGGGGCCCTCCCAAGGCACATATACACTAGCTCTTCTAAGTCGGATAATACAACAGAAGAGTGGCTTCCCATGCGACTGTAAGTGCACATATCGTGGTACAGTCTCGTATCAGGGTACGGACTCATGTCCATTGAGTCATGACCACTCCACTAAGGACGAATACTTGTAAAATACTCGGGTTCTATTGTACTCAATTGATTCTCGTAATCTTGACCAACCATCACAACCATGAGGTATCCTAATCAATATAACCCGGATTTGGAGGTGACCCTCACACCTCTTTAAGAGATTACTATCTCAAAGCACATGCATCCATTACCTCATGAGCTTTGAGTACATAAATTTAGGCCCTAATGCACCAAGATCCCTGATTCATTCGCTCTCTTACTCCCATTAAGCGAAAGACTATTAGCATTAAGGCCTGAAACGCAACATAACCAACAAATCCGGCTTAAAAGAGCCGGTGCACAAGTGCTTTGAGATGACCCCTATTTTAGGGAACTTATATTCCCATAGGGATACACCGATAATCCAGTGAGAACCAATTATAGAAAACTAAGAGTGATTTGATGTAGTCAATTATGTGTCACTGCCATAAACTGTGAAACATTGGTCCGTTGGGTCACATGGATCACTACTAGAAACTAGCCCAATGGAATACTCCAATATCTAATGTTAACTCATTACCTTTGGTCTATTTAATTTAATATTGATGAGAAAATGTGTGTTCATGGTGAAATATCATTTACAAAAAATTGGGAATTTTTTATCATTTTTCTTGAAATTTTTAAATCACATAAAACGCCATTTTAAATTGTGGGAAGGGGCATTATTGACAACTTATATGTTATTTTTAGAAAATGCTATTTTTAGTAAATTAAAGGGAAAAAGAAGAGCCAGAGAGAGCAAAGAAAAAAGGGAAAAGAGAAAAAGAACCGTGCACCTAAAGAGAGAGAAAGGTAAATAGGTCAAATTTTCCAAAAATAGCATTTTCTTGAATTAAAATGTAATTTCGTATTAATGAAATATGACCAAAATACCCCTCCCCATAATGCAAGAAATGACCAATTGGTCGCCTTTGGAGAAAGCCTAAGTCATGGACACCATTTGAGGTCAATTCGGGGGCTTCCCGTGGCAATTCGAACGATCAAACACCGTAGGATTGTTGCTCGTATTATTATGCATGTTTTGATACCCATTGATCGTCCTGAAACGGAGTTTTAAGTAAGAACCCAAAATCCAGCCAAGTCTATAAACTTTTGATTCTTCGACTACCAATATAGCACGATCACTGACGTTTTGAGAGCTCTTTCTTATCACAAATTGTAGAGAATATTATCACGATCATTTTGTGGTAAAATTCGTTCATTTTAAACTCCATTTGAGCGCATTCCAAATTTGGGAGGTCGTCGAAAAATGGGATTTCGGCTACCGAAAAGTGTGCCTTCTTTAACCTTCAAATTCAGTGTCATCCGACCTCCAATCCCACACAAAAATTATATCAAACTTAAGCCCTTCGAAGCAAGGTCGCAACGAACCCATACTTTCGACGATCCAAAATCAAGATCCCAAGATATCTCCTCTTGAATATGGAAATGTTTCACTTTTCAAGTCTGAAAATTCAAGTGTCGAGCCCATCTTCTCTCTAAAAATTCTCTCGTTTCGGGTCACACCATGATGTGTGTCATATGTCAAAACTAGCGTATTGACGAGATTTAGCTCGTGTCCGAATTTAAAAGTAATTGGACTCAAAATGAGCAAGTTATGAGCATTTAAAATTCACCCCGAAATGAGAAATCACAGTATTCATAAATGGTTTATGGAAACTGGTTCATGGAGGTTGCACCGCAATAGTATAAAACCCACATTTTTTTGGTAAGCTAGACACAGAATGGTCCCGAAGGGTCCAATTGAGCAGAAATTTGGTATTTCCGGGATTTTTCGACATTCCGAATCTAATGGTGGTTGTCCGTTCGTCTAAAACTTGAAAAATATGGTTGTAGTTATATGGTCATTTTTAGGACAATAGGAGTTGTATTTTCGAACCACATTTTGTCCTGATCATCTTAAACTCGTCAGATTGGGCTGAAATTTGGCTAGGATCCTTCAAGCACCCCAAGCCATCATCCTACAGGTTTTGGGGTCATTCTGCCTTTTTTAAAAAAACAACTTTATTTGATCAGTGCTTCCGTAATGCGTAGGCATTTTTTGTACCGGCGAGACCAGATTGCAACAGGTTCCTTCCTTATTCGTGCCGAGGGTTAAGTTAGTCAAAAAATACCCGATAACAATGTTCTTTTTACTCACATGTGCCACTCTGGTATGTGCGAAGCCATGGAAATTTTTTTGAGATTTATTTTGATTTAAAAATTATTATCTACATAAGATATTATAACATGTGGGTGTTTCTCATGTGGCATCACCTCATAAGTTTAAACCATGTAAAGTACAACTATCGAAGAATTTCTATTGGTTGTGTCATAGATATTTTATTCACACATGTGGGCTTTTACCAATTACCAAAATTGACATGCCCTTGTACATAAAATAGCTTTATGATTTATAAAAACTAAGGGCTTTTGTGAAATCACTTCTATGAACATATGTGGAAATAAACTATAAGGCAAAAACCAAAAGATAAATAGTTTGAATTAGGGTTAAACGAGTGATAAAGGTGATTAAATCTCATCCCTTCATGTATTTAATTAAATGGGATTGAATGGCTAGGATTATGGTCTCTCATGTGCCATAGATGAGATGCACCAAGGGTCAAGATCAATTCACATCTCATCACTTTATATAAATATCTCACAAGGTTCAATTAAAACCTAACTTAACAAACACATTTGTGAAAGAGAAAGAGAGAGAGAGAACGATCTATCTAGGTTTCACACCCCAACCGTAGGCTCTTGGTTTTGATGATCAACCTTGATCACCACATTTTCTAAATAGTGCTGGTCCATCATTGAAGATCACTTTGAGTTTCCTTACCATCATTTGATCTTTTCACTTTCGAATACTTCTTGTAAATTTGCATTTACATAAGTATTTGTTTCTATTTATCATTTGTTTTCATTGATCTAAGTGTTTGAATTGAATTGTGTAGTCCTTACCTTGAACATGCCTAAAATTGCTTCAAACTCCTTCATTCATGTCTAGTTTTCATTAGAGTTTTTCCATTTGAATTTTTTGAGCAATTTAGGTCAATTCATTCACTAAGATCAGTAACTTTATATTATCTTGGAGAAACAAAATTGGCTTTGTGATCTCCCCTTTTGTGTTGAGAAACGATTGATGTTCCCTCACTCCATAATGTGTAGATTGACTTACTACACCTTGATTTGTCTAGCCTTTTTCATGTCCGAATGTTTTTTAGTATGCAAGTATTTTTCTAAACCATATCAGTGTGTCTTCATCATAATTCCAAGTTCAAATTTTGGGTGCATTGTGAGCTTTCGTGTTGAGAAAAGTTTTGATAGTCCCATGGACTACATAGTGTAGTTAGTTCATAGTTTGCTTGTTTGGTGTTAGTTCTTTCTCATCTGATCCAATGTATATTTCTCTCTTTAATTGAACTTTCTTAAATGCTGTTAAAGTGATTTTAAGCTTCTCAAGTGAATTGATCTCCTTGTGAAAATAAAACCATCCATACTCTCATTTATAGGACAAAATTAAGTACTAAAAAAATCTGTTAGTGATCCGTACACAAAGGGTTAGACATTAACATCCCAATGATTTCTTGCATGTTTATTTTTAACAATTTACAGTTATTTAATGGTTTATGATTTCGAGGAATTGAGTATATCATATGTAAAACATGTAGTTGATGCTTCACTTCAATGCCATGTTGGATTGTTGGTCATAAACCAATCAAGTAGAATTCATATTTGGTTCATTGTGAGGTGCATATTTAATCTTGTGGGTTTGATGAAGATGAAGAGTGGAAAATAAATAAGTATGTATTTCTTAAATGATAAGAAACTTTGAGTATTTATGTTGTATTGTGTTGTGAAATGAGTAATCGAGTATTTGAGTTGTCTTGTAATTGGTTGTATTTAAGTTTGGGATTTATAAGGGACAAATTAGGGTTGTAATTTTATTTCAAAATTAAGTATGAGTCAGGCGTAGTGGCTGCAATGTGTACATCATTGACAACTTATATAAGAATTGATTTATTCTAAAACCTCATGGTTTCACAATAATGAAAAAAAAATTAACTTTGAGTCACTTAGACTTGGTCTAATACCACCATCAGTCAGCCACTAAGGTGAGTGAGGGGCTGCCACGTCACATCCCTATGGGATGTCCTTGATTGTCATATTGTGGAAACAAATTCAAAAAGGCTCATTTTGGGGTTTAAAAAATTTCAAAATATTATCTAAAATTTTCAAAAATTTTCCAAATGATTTTTCATTAATATTACACCTTTTATGATCAAAATAAAATAACACCAAAGGTAAATGAGATCTCTAAGCTTAACAATAGGCACTGGAGTACTCCATTTGGGCTAATCTCATGTGGCAGTCCACTTCGTCTCAAGGTGACCCAACAGTCTGTGGCAGGGACACATAATTGACCACATCGAAGTCACTTTAATTAAGCTTCTCATCATCAGGTTCTCAATGGATAATAGATTCACCATTGTATAACATATAAGTACTCAAAAACAGGGGCCCTCTCAACGCACATGTGCACTCGCTTCTTAGTGGGATCAAACTATAGAATAGTGGCTTCCCAAAATGCGACTGTTAGTGCATATGCCATGGTGTGGTCTCGTGTCAAGATACAAACTCATGTCCCTTGAGTCATGACCACTCAACACAAGGCCATTACTCAGAAAATACTTGGGTTCTATTGTACTCATTTGGTTCTCATCGCCATGGCCAATCACCACAACCATTAGGCATACTCAACAAAAAAGCCCCAACTCGGAGGTGACCCTCAAACCTCCGCGAGAGATTACTCTCTCAAAGCGCAAATACTCATTGCCTCATGTACTCGAGGTATATAAATCTGAGCCCCAATACACCAAACATCCATATTCAATTTCTCTCTCTTAGTCCCAACTCTAATACAAGGGTCCTCTCAAGTCACATGTGCATATGTAATCTTGTGATTTTTATGAAGATAGAGATTGGTCTTGAAGTGTTTGATGTAATTCATAAGTAATGACAAATTTCAGTATGTATCTTATATAGTGCTGTATAAATAAGGACTTGAGCAGTTGAGCATCACTTATGTTTGGATATATTTCAAATTTTGGATTTGTACAGGGACCAATTAGAGTTGAAATTTTTATTTTAAAATAAAAGCAAAACCAAGTTCAGTGGCAAGAACTTGTGTACATTTGCCAATTTATATGAGGAATCTATGTATTTTCAAAACCTCTTTGTTTCAAAACAATAAAAAAATTTAAATGAGTCACTTGGACTTGGCTTAACACACCAACAAATGGTATCATAACACTTATATGTCCCACAAGGGTGCACATGTAATCCATTGAGAACATGATGATGGAAAATTTAATTAAAGTGACTTTGACGCGGCCAATTATATGTCATTACCATAGACTGTGAAGCATAAATCCATTAGGTCATCTTGAGACAGTGAACCACCATTCTAAACTACCCCAATGGAGTACTCCAATGCTTAGTGTTAAGCCTAAAGATCTCATTTACCTTTTGTCCTATTTTATTTTAATGAAAAAAAATGTATTATTAGTGAAAAATCATTTGGAGAATATTACATTCTGCAAGGAGGCCATGTGGCCCCCACACGCCACCTAGGGTCCAACATCAACATAACATCATGGCCTATGCGTGGGGGCCCTTTTGGAATTAGGCATTTTGTTATATTGTGTTGTTTGTTTTATTTCCTAAGGTGTAGTATATTGTTGTAAAATGCAATTTTTATAAGGTTTTTTTATTTATTGCTACATGCTAATTTGACTCACATGGGACCCTTTTGGAAAGTGTGACAGTGATACCAATATTATTTGAGAAATATTTTGAATTAATAACCTTATCCATGTGAGAGATTATGGCATGTGTGAATTTCTCATGTAGCTTTGTCCCATAGGCTTGAGCCAATTGAAAATTATTGGTTGTTGAAATTTCGTTGGATGTGTCGCAAGATATTTTCTTCACAAGTGGGTTTTTTTAATTACTACAAAGGACATGCCCTTGTCCATATAGTAATTTAGTGATTTTACTAAAACGAAGGGCTTCTATAGAATCTCTACAATGCACTTAAATGGTATTTTTTTATGGGACAAAGAGACCAAAATGTTAAAAAATCAACTTAGGGTTTAATTAAGGGGTGATGGTGGTGTTAAAAACTCATCCATTTCCGTTGATATAAGTGGTCGGATGCGGAAGAGTGGCTAAAATCATATAGCCTCTCATGTGCCATAGATGAAAAGCACCAAGGACTAAAATCGCTTCACCACTTACCACTTAATATAAATACCACATGAAATTCATTCTTCACTAACTTAAGAGACCACTTTATGAACTTAGAGAGAGAGCAAAAGAGGCCCACGTACTTGCCCCTTTCCCCTTCCTTTACTCATCAAATTTTGGTGATCTATTCTCCTATGGTGTGCTAGCTTATCTTTGAGGATCAATCGGATCATCTCCATATCTAACGTAATCATTTTCTTGAAGTTTAGTTTCCATTAAAACATATTTCCTCCATCAATAACTTGCTATAAATTTCATTTTACAGAAGTTCTTCATCATATCATCCTTAGTTTCCAATGTATTTCATGTTCAAATTGAACCATATGCACCATCCCATGAATAAGTGTAGTCTAATTCGAACCCTCATCAACTAGACATCTATTTTTCCAGTTTTTTATTACCTAAATTTTTTTAACACATGAGTGAATATAAACATCATATCAGTGAGCTTTCTTCCACAATTTAAATTCAAAAGCATAGAGTTCGTGGTAGCCTTGCACTTTGAGAAAATGTCTTGTGATACTATGCTCCATAGTACGTGGTATGCCCATTGTTTAAGTCTTTTGAATTGGATATATCTCAACCCTCTTTGATACTTGGTCATCTTCATATCTCTATCAAATTGAACTTGTAAAAGTGGGTATAAAATTTATTATAAGCTTTCGAAAGTCAAGTGATCTCTTTGAGTATTGAAATCATCAATGCCCTTTTCTATTGGACAAAATTAAGTCCCTAAAAATCTGATTTGTGATCCGAGTACAAAAGGTTCGACCATTGGCTTTCCATTAATTGTCTGTAAGTTTATTTATTGTTAATTAATGTTTTGTGCTATGGAGGAATTGAGCATTCATACATGAAACATGATCGCTTTTATGCCTATATATCCTATGCCCTAATGCCATGATGAATTATTAGCAATAAACCATGCAAATTGAATTCATATTTGGCCCACCATGATCAAGTCAATTGTATATATGTAATCTTGTATTTTTTATGAAGATGGAGTTTGGTCGTGAAGTATTTGATGTAATTCATAAGTGATGACAAATTTGAATATATTATCTTATATAGTGTTGTATACGTGAGGACTTGAGTACATGAGCATTGCCATATGTTTGGTTGTATTTCAACTTTGGGATTTGTAAAAGGACCAATTAGAGTTGTAATTTTTATTTCGAAGTAAGTGTAAAACTAAGTTTACTGGCTGGAATTTGTGTAAAATTGCCAATTTATACGAGGAATTTATGTATTTTCAAAACCTCTCGTTTCACAATGATAAAAATTTAAGACATTCAAGAGCATAGAAATCTGTGCGTTAAAGAGGTTATATCCCCAAAATTTGGGGTCCTAAAACTAATCCTAGGTAGGGTTTTACCCGAGGGAGTAAATGGACAGTACACACCCGAGGGAGTAGAATATCTTTCGGCAACATTAATAGAGGACACACTATAAGTTTTAAACTCGAGATAGTGTGAATATGGAAATGACGGGGAAGTGTATGTGGAGTTTCCCGGAACAGCAGCAACAGAAAAAGGCCACAGTTCAGAATAGCCACAAAAGTTAGTATAGCGCCCAAGCCACTACATCTGGGGGAACTACAAATCAAGCCCACAAAAATTGGTGAAGGGGCACATAAAGGAAATACAGAGGATCTTATAATCATTTTCTCTATGATTCCTTTCCAATGAAAATTCAAAGGCAAAAAAAATAATGAATATTGTAAATATACTATATAGAGGTAATTTAGTCCACAATTAGTATCATCACCACACCCACTTTGATTTAGAAAAGTACAAAGAAAAGACAAAATAAAAGATACGATCAAAGACAAAAAAGGTGAAAATAAACCCAGAAAATGAATCAAAGGAAATAATAAGAAGACGCTCCTATGATTCATGACAGCACCAAACAAGTAATTTGAGGAAAGGGATAATAGGAAAGAAAGATGGTCTAAATAGGAGAGGAAAAAACAGGAGGAGAAAAACCCAAATGCAAATCATGAAGAAAAAGAAATAAGAAGAATTTGAAAACTTGGGTGTTTGTGAGCAACATAGATTATCACCAAGATAAGCAAAGAAAAATTGAAGAGAAACAAAAGCAAGTTAGGGAGGCCAGAATAAAAGAGACGAGCACGGTAAGGGAATAAAGAAGAAAACAACGAAAGTACGGACTTACCTTTTTCACTTTATAACAGAGAGAGGGGGAGGGAGGGAAAGAATCCAAGGCAACACAAAAACATGCGGATCCACCAATTTTTTGCATCAATGGAAACCCAATACCTGCAAAACCCGGAAAAAGCCAATAGGAGAATAATTTTATCATTCACATCACAAGGAACACATTTAGCTCACAAGCTAAAAATTTTAATCCTTAGAGACAAGCACTTAACTAGAAGTAAAGTAAACCATGCTTATGGTTGGGCGTGTGACTAATATCTAATTTGTGCTTTTACATATTCTGATATTCCTCTTTAGAGCATAATAAAATGAGATATTTACAAGCATCATTTAATCAAAACTTCAAGTCAACATCATATCTATTTAAGCAACCATTAGAAAAATATCAAAGACAATCCCTTTGCTAAAAAACACCATGCGTAAAACTACAATATTGCAATACTTTCTAGCCAATTAATTTTCTCACTACAATTCATGCTCCTTAACATAAAAATGATTAGAGGCTCGCTTATTCACATGCATTGAAAAGAAAACATCATCTTCAATATAAGTTTCACAAAAGAGTTCGTCTAAGTATAAGAAGTGGCAGAAGCATCCAAATTGTACAGTCCATTTGCAACTATATACCTAAAACGTACTAATCTGCATAAATAATCAATCAAAATATGAAACACATAAAAAAGCATATTAACACATGGAAAACTCATGAGATTATAATTTATTTGATGCAAATTAAAATAATTTTGTAGTCTCCCCTGTTTGCCACACATTTTTATTCAACCGGTGCTAGACTCTTTTCCATAAATTTACTCAAAACGAAACAAAAAAACAGTTTGTGGTATGACAACAACGAATTATTTTCACCCGTTGATGTGTACTAGTGTGGGATTTTTTTTATTGGAAGTATGCTACCGGCCAGATTTGCCAAACAAGAATGACGGGAATAGCCACACCACTGAATTATCGACAAATGTGGTTGTGCTCAAGGCCACTGCTCATTCATCCTATTCTAAAGTTCCTCAGCCGTAATCTATTTGATTCCAAACTGCAATAGCTAAGAACATAAACCGTTTCATGCAAGGGAGCATATCAAAAGCACTACCTGCTGTAACCAATGCTCTCAAACATTCGAACAAGCTATATTCCTTCCTCATAACTCTGTGCCACACAACTCCCTCCCAAAATCGATTCCAACAGTGAAACATTAATAAAGGACACAAGAAAAGTCTAAAACTCTAGACAGTGTGAATATGGAAAGGGATGGGACACACAATATAATCAAAAACCCTAGATACTGTAAATATGTAAAAGGGATGGTGCCTACAATACAAAATTATCAAAATAAAGATAAAGGGCAAACAAAAAAAGAGTGTCTGTGGAGTTTCCCAGGACAACAGCAACAGAAAAACGCCATCGTTCAGAATAGCCACAAAAGTTAGTATGGCGCCCAAGCCATTACATCTGGGGGAACCACAAATCAAGCCCCCAAAATTGGTAAAGGGCGCATAAACAAATACAGAGTATTTTATTTTCATTTTCTCTATGATTCAAATGCAAAAAACAGTAATGCATATACAATATTCTTTCAAAAAATAGTGCACATACTATATATGCACTCTACTCCACAATTGGCATCATCACCACACCAAAAAACAGAAATTTAATATTAAAAAAAAAAGATCAGATCAAAGACAAAAAGGATGAAAATAGATCCAGAAAGTAGATCACATGAAATAAAATGGAAAGATTCCTAATATTCATGATAAAATAAGTAATTTGAGGAAAGCAATAACAGAAAAACAAAGATGGTGTAAATCAGAGATAGGCAGAAACAAGAGGAAAAAAACTCAATGTGAATATCAAGATGGAAAACTAATGAGAAAAAGTTTTGAAAAGTTGGGTGTTAGTGAACAACATTGAGTGTCACCAATAAAATAAGCGAAGAAAACAAGATAGGGAGGCTGGATGAAAGAGGCAAAATAAAGAAGAAAACAACAACAAAGGCCCCTACCTCTTTCACTATGACACCAAAGAGATATGGAGAGAGAGAGAGAGAGAGAGAGAGAATTCAGTGTGCCTAAAATCTGGGCAGATCCGCGACTAATCTACCTTGAACTCCAACTTTTTTTGCATCAATAGAAACCTAACACCTGCAAACCGGGAAAACCAACAGGAGAACAATCTGATCATTCACCTTACAAGGAACACATCTGAATCACAAGCAACAATTTTTAATCATCAGAGACAAGCAATTACCTAGAAGTAAATTCTCATGATTATAGTTGGTCCTGTGACAAATATCTAGTTCATGCTTTTATAAGAATGGGATAATTATAAGCATCATGAATCAAAATCATAAGTCAACATCATTTCTACTTAATCTACCATTAGCAAATCTCAAAGACATTCTGTATGCTAAAGAGTCTTAACAGGTAAAACTATAACGTCACCAGGATGTCTAGCCAATTGATTTTCTCACTACAATACAGATGTATCACATAGAAACGCGTAGATGTGATCATGCTACATCAAAAAAAATAAGGCTTGCTTATATAAATGCTTTGAAAAGAAATCATCATCTTGAATATAAGTTTCACAAAAGACTCACAAAAAGTATACGTGGATATGGAGACAGCCATATTGTACAAGCCTGTTTGCAACTTAACTATAGCTACAATATACTAATCCGTGTTAGACATGTTGCATATTCATTTCTTAAGTGATCATCAATTAAAAGCAAAGAATATGGAGACAGCCATATTGTACAGCCTGTATGCAACTTAATTATAGCTACAATATACTAATCCGTGTTAGACATGTTGCATATTCATTTCTTAAGTGACCATCAATCAAAAGCAAAGAAAACACATAAATAGCATTATAACACATGGCAACCCCATGGGAATATAATTTATATGATGCAAATTACAATAGTTTAGTAGCCTACCCTATTTGCCATATTATTTTTTTTCAATTTGCTAGACTCTTTTCCACATATTTACTGAACCAAAAAATCCAGTTTGTCGAAATGAAAACAAAAGATTTGAAGAAATAATTCACGCCCACTCTCATGCAAGAGAGCATATTGAAAGTAAAACCTATACTAATCAAAGCTTTCAAAAATTCTACCAACCATGAAATGAACAAACCCCGATATTCCTTCTTCATAACTCTTTGACACACAACTCCTAGCCAAAATTGAATACCTTAGTGAAACATTAATATAGGACAAAAAATATGTGCAAAACCCTAGATACTTTCATTATGGAAAGGGGATGAGACACGATATTGTGAATATGGAAAAGGGATGGTGCCTACAATACAAAATCAAGAAAACAACAATAAAAGGGGGAAAAAACAAGAGTGTCCATGTAGTTTCACAGGATAACGGCAACAGTAGAAGGCCACGGTTCAGAATAGCCACAAATGCAAGTATGGCACCAAAGCCATTACATGTGGGGGGATCACAAACCAAGCCCCCAAATATTGGAAATGGACGCATAAACAAATACAGCGTCTATCTCAATTTTATTTTATCTATGATTCCCTTTTCAAATAAAATTTGAAGGCAAAAAAAAAAAATGAAAAAAACTCCAAAAATTCCTTCTTTGTAACTCTTTGAAGCATAACTCCTACTCAAAATTGATTCTAGTGAAACCTTAATATATGACACAGTGTAAGACCCTAGATACTCAGAATATGGAAAGGGGATGGGACACACAATGTACATGAAAACCCGGGATAGTGTCATTATGGAAAAGGGAAGGTGCCTACAAAACAAAATCATGCAAATAACGATATAGGAAATAAACAAAAGAGTGTATGTAGCGTTTCCCATAACAACGGCAACAGGTAAAGGTTCAGAATAATAGCCACAAAAGTTAGTATGCCGCCCAAGCCATTACATATGGAGGAAACACAAATCAAGCCCCCAAAAATTGGTAAAGTGTGCATTAAAAAATACAAAGTATTTTATTTTCATTTTATCTATTATTCCCTTTCCAAATAAAATTCATACGCAAAAAACAATAATGAATGTACAATATATAGGTACTCTAGTCCACAATCAGCACCATGACCATGCCCACAAAAAGAAGCTTTATTTGAATAAATAAATAAAAAGAGAGAAAAGAAAAGACAAAATAAGAGATAAGATCAAAGATGAAAACCGGAAAATAAACCCAGAAAGTGAATCAAAGAAAATAAAACGAAAGGCACTCCTATGATTCATGAGAACATAACACGAGTAAATTTGAGGAAAGGGATAATAGGAAAGAAACATGGTGTAAACCAGAGATAGCAGAAATGGTAGGAGAAAAACCTTAATGTGAGGGAAAACGATTGAGAAAAAAATTTAAAAAGTTGGGCAAGTGTGGGCAACATAGAGAGCCACCAAGAATAATAAGCCAAAAAAAAGAAAAGAGAAACAAAAACAAGATGGGAAGGCTCGAAAGAAAGACAGCCCAGGATGGCAATGGAATAAAGAAGCAAAATACAGAAAAGGGGCCTATCACTGTGATACCAGGGAGGGAGAGAGGGAGATAGAGAATCCAGGTCGTATCAAACCCACCAGATCCGTCATTAATCTACCTTGGACTCCATCATTTTTGCATCAATGGAAAACCAACACCTGCAAAACAAGGAAAACCCCAATAGGGGAATAATCTGATTATTTGTCTCACAAGGTACACATTTCAATCACAAGCAAGAATTTCTAATATTGGACACTAAGTAAATTAAATCATGCTTATAGTTAACTGTTCAAAGAATTAAATCATGCTTATAGTCGGGTATGTGACAAATGTCTAGTTCGAGCTTTTAGAATTTTCCCACTAGAGCATAATAAATGAGATACTTATAAGCATCCTTGAATCAAAACTTTAAGTCAACATCATATCTATTACAGCTACCATTAGCAAAATGTCAAAGACATCGCCTCTGATAAAGAACCCAAGGGGTAAACCTATAATGTTACTAATATATTTAGCCAATTAATTTTCTTACTGCAACTCTGAGCATATTGATACGGTTATATCACATAGAGAAAAGTAGATATAATCATGCTCTTAAACATCAAAATAAATAGAGGCTTGTATGCATACATTGAAAAGAAAACATAATCTTGAATAAAAGTTTCACAAAAGAATTTGCAGAAGTATAAGAAGTGGTTATGGATGTATCCAAATTGTACAGTCCATGGCAACTTAACTACAGCTACTTCTGTGTTAGACATGTTGCATATTTATTTCTCAAGTAATCAATCAAAAGTAAAAGAAACATAGAAAAAAGCATAATAACACATGGTAACTCAAGTGAATGGCATTTATTTGATGCAAATTACAATAATTTGCAGTCTCTCCCATTTGGTATATATTTCATTCAACCATCGCTAGAATCTTTTCCATAAATTTACTCAACCAAAACAATCCAGTTTTATGGGAATAAAAACCAAAGAATCATAGAAATACTTCATGGCCCATTGTGTAAGGGAGTAAATCGAAAACACTACCTATAGTAATCAAAGCTTTCAAAAATTCAAACAACCATGAAATGAAAAAAAAAAACGGATATTCCTTCTTTATAACTCTTTGAAGCATATCCCCTACACAAAATTAATTCCTGTAGTGAAACATTAATATGGGACAAACGATATGAGTGTAAAATCAAAGATACTCTGAATATGGAAAGAGTGGAAAGGGGATGGGACACACAATATAACAGAAAACCCTGTATACTCGGAATATGTAAATGAATGGTGCCTACAATACAAAATCATGAAAATAAGGATAAAGGGGGGAAAAAAATAGTGTGTGTGGAGTTTCCCAGAACAACGGCAACAGCAAAAGGCCATGGTTCAGAATAGCCACAAAAGCTAGTATGGCGCCCAAGCCATTACATCTGGGGGAACCACAAATCAAACCCCCAAAAATTGGTAAAGGGCGCAAAAACAAATACAGAGTATCTTATTTCATTTTCTTTATGACTCCATTTAAAATAAAATTCAAAAGCACAAAAAATTAATGAATATACTACATCTAGGTACTTTAGTCCACGATTAGCTGCATCACCACCCCTACAAAAAGAGAGACAAAGAGAGAGAGAGAGAGAGAGGCACAATGGGGCAAGGATGGATGAGAGAGGAGAGAGAGGTGTTGGGAAGAAAGGACTAGGTTTAAAACTAAAAGGCAATGGAAATGAAAAGAACACTGAGTTGACTCCCATTTTGTATGATAAAAATGTTACTCTTTTCAATATATATCTCTTATCCAACTATATTTTAGTGAGTATCTCCCTAGGGCTGTCTCCTCCAAACATTCACACCAATGTAATAGAATAAAATGTAATAAACAATACAAACAAATGGGGGGAAATTTGTCTTCATAATAAGCAGAAAACAAGCAACTCAAACATGAAACACACTTTTGATCAAGAAAGTGGAAAAGGTCAACATAGAATGATGGGGAGAGATTGTACCCGGCATCCATCTCCATATGATGAATATTGAAGAAAAATACAGTACATGTAGTATGTTACGAATGTTATATAAAAAATACTTCACATAAACTTGGATATCTTCTGAATCTATATCTATTAAAGCAATGATTGCAAACTTCAAAACTTCTCCTGCTGATTTAGCAAACTGTTTAAACCAAATACATAAATTATCGTCAGAAAATGTAATCTTGAAAACCTATTGGTGTAATCTTATTGGAGTAGCAATCAATTGTATGATCAAAATATTTATGTAACTAAAGCAAAATCGGAAAAAGAAACTAATAGAGAACCAAGCCACAGAGATAATGGGACAGATAAAATTTGAATTTTGAAGCTTCAACATATAATATACATGAAAAGCTACTAATCCACTTGTTCATGTAATTATGAATTTAATATTTAATCATTTAACTTCAAGACAATCAATAAAAAAACAAAATGAGCATGCGAAGTTTCATCAATCTACAAGACTTTGCAATTCAATGTAAAAGGAAAATCCCATCTGTTTGCTACCAATTTCGACAAACTAAAGGACACCTAACAAGACTAATCCAAAAACCAGAGGCACAACACAAAAGAAAACAAACAATTAAGAGGTAACAGAACAGAAACATCAATACAAGCAAACCATAAATTAAAAAAAAAAAGGATGTATACAAACCTGATCGTCAGAAAAAAGCATATAAAAGCGAAGTGACTAATCATCAGGCCACATTCCACTATCTGCAGAAAAAGTATGAGATATGGCAACAGTGGAAATTAGGACAGGAGCAAGAAAGATAAATTGTCTATATAGCAAGAGAGAAAACAAGGAAAGAAGAAGTAAAAGCTCGGAAGAGATATTACCATTTAGTAAAGTCGGATACATGCAGGGGCCTGCCAAATTGAAGAACGAGAACTTTGCAAGGGTAGGGTATCTCTGATGATGGAGTCCACTTCCTGCTTCTTCGATAAGGTATTGAGGAGTACATCCTTCTCTCTAAATTACTTCTCTCCAAATTTTCTCTCTGAAATATGGTGTCCTCTCTCTAGATCATACATAACTAATTTTTCTGCACTTCCTCTTTTGGAAAAACAGAGGAAGTCCGCTGCTGGCAATTTCCCATTTGTGCAAACATGGATATCTGGAAGCCATTGTTTTAACCGTTAGTTACGTAACTCATTGATTGAAGGTTGACATTTATAATTTCCACGGAATATTTTAATTCATAATGCATAATTTAATTTAACTATAAATCTCTGCCAGACAATGGAGCCCATGGGAGAATAGAAAATGCATGATTTCCCTCCCTTTCTTTTGCAATCTTTAGGAAACAAGTGCATCACTTCTCCAAGAGATAACAGAAAATGCCTCGTGAAAGAACGACACTATATAACGGGAACATATCCACAAGGCCATTGGCCCATCAGCAAATATGGGAAAACTCTGCCCGACAACAACACTTACGTAAGGCCATCTTGAAAAAAGTAAGAAAGATTCCACAGAGTACAAACAGTAGACAAGTTTGTATTGTATTCCTCAACAAGGATCCCTATTTCCAAACCAATGTTTTGAAACTCCGTCGGGCCTCGGACTGGGGCCTGACCCAAGCCGGGTAACTCAGGCAAGCCTCAGTGGACTCAGCATGTCCCATACAAGAACAAAACACGCCCAGAAAACCTCAAAAAAATGTGAAAAAAAATAAAAATAAAAATAATTAGAAATAGCGAAAACTAAAATGAGTAACAGAAATCATTAAGAGTCTATAAAAGATGAAAAAATTACATAAAATATGGATTATTGAAAATTTTATTTATACCTTGAAATATTTCTGGAAATTTTTCAAACCTTGCTCAAGACCATTTTAAGGCAATTTTTCAAACCTTGAAATATTTCAGAAAAATCAAAGAGAAAAATAAAAACATCGGAACATACAATAAGGAAAGTTATCAATTCAACACAAAATCTATAATTTTTGAAGTTCCTAGCAAATGCGAGTTGGCCCCTGGAACTCATTTCCGCGGACACTGAGATACTCGGACGAGTCAGAGTGGACTCAAGTCGATTCCTTGAGCAATGTTCCAAAAAACTAACCTAGTGGAGTAAAGTAGAGTCCTAGAGTAAATATTCTTATATTTAAAGAAAAAAAAAAGGTAAGAGTCCTTGAGTAACGTTCCAAAAAACTAACCTTAAAGCATGCTGACATAACACATACACATGAAACCGAACAGTAAAAAGAGCATGCTACAACCATAACCTGGCCTGAAAATCAGTACGGTGAAAGGCGATTACTCGAATCCCATTCAAAAGTTAGTGCCTTTCCTATAGCACATCGCATCAAAAGAACAATCGCACAATTATCAGATATTATCAGAAATATCAGATAAAATTTTGCTACACTATGAAAAGATATTAGAGCACCAAGATGAAATTGAACGCAATTAAGAACAATGAAGATTAATAACAATGAAGATCAATGTTTTTTAACTCACATCGCGCCTGGGACTCATCCCCCGGCCCCAGGCGACCTTGGCTGAGTGGTAGTTTAAAATAAAATAGGAATGGTTAAAACTAAACAAAAACAAGGCAACATAAAAAGTCCAAAAAATCTAAAAATATATATATAACATAGACTTAGAAAAAAAAGTGATCAACAGTTGAAATTCTAAAAAATAAAATTAAAAAAAAAATAAAAACATAAAAATAAGGCATGTGACAGGAAAAACTCACAAAGCATTGTAAAAACCAACAAAAAAAAAATTATAACATTGATCCCAAATTTTAGGAGGCCCAAATTGGACCCAAGTACTTGACTATGCAAGATTAGGCTCGGCCGAGTTTCGAATCATGCGTGAGAAATAATAATAATGAAGAACATACCTGAAATTTCGCTGAGGGCTTGATGAGAGAGGACGGAAAAATATGAGGGATGGGGACAACAAATAAGGGCTACAGCTTGAAGAAAGAGAGCAAGACAGATAGAGAGAGAGAGAGACAGCAACAAGAAGAGGGATATGAATAGAAAAAGGAGGTTACAGAGAGAGGAAATAAGGGCGTGAGAAAAACGAGGGGCTCTCTCTCTCTCTATCTGTAAAACGAGGGGCTCGACTGGGGTTGAATAAGAGAGTGAAAGGGTAGAGAGATAAAACTTGGGGTTGCAGGGGGATAAAGGAGCGGCTCGGCAGGGCTGAGAGAGAGGGGAGGGGCATCGGTAGATAGAGGGAGCTTCTGGTCGCAGAGAGTGAGAGATGAGCAGTTCAACCAGCGTCGAGAATGACGCTTAATTCCAGGGTTTATGACTCCTGAATAGAGATTCCATTCTAGGGTTTATGATTACTAAATAGAGCTGGTAATGGACCGGCCCTCCTTCGACCGGTGGAACGATAAGTATTTAGGCGAGTCCCAACCCTGGCCCTCTCTGGACCAGGCCTAAAAGCCCAAGTCCAGGGCGGGGCCGGCTCTATCATGGTCCAACACTGACAGTTTGAAGCGCGTCTATCTACCCCACGAATGGAAGTTTATGAGGCTCGCTGTTATAAAACTAGCTAATTAAAATCGCAAGAGATTTCGTGGGGGATAGTCAAATTATAATTTAAAGGCTTAATCAACCTGAATAGACCATTTTTTCTTTAAATCATCGACAAAGTCACCGACTTCTTGCAAAAAATAAAAAGAAGCGTACTGTAAATCATATCTAACTAGGATAACTAAAATTATAGAATAAAAATGAAAAACTTACCTACCTGGGCCCAGGATGCCCAAACCTGAAGCGTGTATTAGAATCGTGGGTTATTTATCCCTTTTGCCCTTTCTTTTTGCCTTTGAATTTTATTGAAATCCAACTCTGAAATTGGCCGAAATTTTGACTATGAAAGTTCAAAGAGATTACAATTGTGCTATGATTTTGTAACCTATATCTAAGATCGAGAATTATGGGATCTAGGGTTTTGGAGGCTAAAGGCTTCTAGATAAAGGTTTTTGGGATCTATGGTTTTGGAGGCTAAAGGTTTTTAGGGCTAAGGTTAGGATGACCTAAGCTATAGCTTATTATCGATAATTAATGTTTAGAAAGCGAGCATTTTAAGTCTCTAAATGTTTAGACTTCTAAAATTTATAGAGTTTTGCTTGAAATTGGTTGTATGTTGAATGACCCGAATCACACAGCTTATATACGCATCAAAAGTCGGTTTCCACACATTTTAAAGTTTATACATTGTATTTATCTTAAAACTACATCAAATTCGGTTGATGATGAACACCGTGTCATTTGGAGAGTTTTGGGTTAGATGATGCACCTCGCAGCATTTGGAGTTTTTTGAATAAACGCCACACTCCCCAGGTTTGGACCTAAATAAGATTTATGCAAAACAAAACTTTATGGGCCATATCTTAAACAGTTGGAAAGCTCTTGACATCTTCTATAATTTCGAATCAAAATTGGGCCAATTTGGGTGTTTTTTAAGGGATCTATAGAGCTAGGATTTTTGGGTATTGATTTTCAGGTTTATGATGTTGTATTGGTGTATAGGTTAATTTCCTATGTTTATAGGGCTTAGGTCTATCTAAGATGACTATTTGGGATATTGGGTGGTCCCTAGAGTTCAGAACCTCATGAAAAATTAACCAATTTCATAATGGTGTACCTACACGTCGCAACATTCAAATAAATTTATTATGGACTTTGTGTCTAGTCAATGACATATCATCAACTACCCCAATTTTACATCTAACGTTCAAAGAAAAAGTTTATGCAAGGTTGAGGCCCTAAACAATCAAATTAAGTTGTAACTCAAATTTCACTAGAAGATGATATTTTGATGTTGAAAAACCCTCAAATCAATCATCTCAACCTCAAAATGTATAGACGTGAAAACATATGGATTTCATGTTTGGAAAATAGTGTCTTGTGATGCATTATCTGAGTTGTCAATTTTCAATATTTTCAAGTGTTATATATATCATTGACCTACACTATTTTGTAAGGTTTAAATTTTATAATTAGGGATGAAAATAAAATTTAAGGGCATCACAAATATTTTTACTATTGAGAAATCATCTTTTAATACTATTTAGAGGTACGTCTTTTCCAACAATCAATAATGGTTGTGATCTACTTATGCCACAAGTAAATGGTTTAACTTTTTATTTTTTTGGATAATTAAGTGGGGAAGACAAGCCCTACCAGTTTTTTTTTTTTTAATAGAATGGGAAATAGTTTTGGAAAGTTGTTGCATGCGGCGGGGACCGCATTATTACATTTGTAGTCCCCGAGGTATAAATCATGCATTTTAAAGATGGATGCAAATAGGTGGTCTATCTGAAAACAATTGAAACTAACGGTCCAAATATTTTATTAATAGAATTATTATTTAAAATTTTAAAAATTTATTTATTTTTTCATATTCATGATCTTCATGTTAGAAATTACATGATCCTTAAAAATTACGTCAAAAAATCCATGTCAATTTTTTTTTTTTTAACAGGTGACTCGTTTCTACATGGACTCATAGAAACCATGTCCATTAGGTTTTTGAAGGTGTTAGTTGGTGGCGCTAGTGATATTAGAAGCCACGACGTGGTAACTAGATATATGTGTGTTAACCTTAGGACCCATTCATTACTTGCTATAATATGCGAAATCAAATAGTTGGAGATGTGCTGTAGATTGGGCACAAAATCCAAAAAAAATTATATCGAATATTGTGACACACTTCAATCCACTGCATTTCAAATCAAATGACAATGAGTAATAATGACCTCCATGTACCAAAAGTGAATGGTCCATATAATCCCTAAATAAAGTTATAACACCATATTTAATTCCACGAAATATATATATTTCAAAGTAAAACTCCCAAGGGCGAAGTTCGTATAAGGCTACAAACTTATTATTATTATTATTTTGGGTAAATAGCAATAACCTTAGTTGTATGAGTAAAATTGCACTATTCCACACCTTCTATGTTAATTAAACCGTGTAGATTTGACATTTTTTTAAAGTGCATCAAGGGATGCATTTCTACATTTGCTTCCTCGGATGCACTCAAATGGTAGCCCCACCTAGATTTAAAAATAAGGGTATTAAAACTATATTAAAAATCTCAGTCTTGTTTTTTAAATATATTTTTCTTTTGAGATTCATAATTATCATAGTTTTGATTTTTTATCTTTAAAATTTTAGATTCAAAATCCATAGTTAAAATAGATTTTGAAAAGAGGACTCATTTAAATAGGTGAAGCGGGAGGACTCATATAAACCTTGTCCAAAATAAACTAGACACCATAGATTATTGCAACCTTGAGCCATCAAGGTAAGGTACACCTCCAAACTTTGACATGGGATACCATTTTGGTGTTAAAATTATTAGGATGGTACAAAAATCTATTTTTATCTCTAATTGTAAACTCTAAATAGTCAAAATCAAGCAGATCTATAAACACATGAAAATCTTGAAAATAAATTATCTAGATAATGTATTACAAAATATTCTATTTTTAAGACTTGATGTCTCTTATTTTCTTTGCATATATACCTCTTGATGTCGAGATAACCGATTAGATATTTTTCAAAATAAAAACAAACTTTTTCAAAAAAATTAGAGGTGCGCTTTGGTTTTTAAGGTGTGAACCTTATGTAATTTTTAGAAAAGGGGATAAGGTACTATTTGAAAAAGCCAGTAGGGGCTGTCATGCCAACTAAAAATTACCCCAAAAAGACCTTATATAATTTATTTTTTTCTATATAAACTTTGTCCATGTGGCGATCCTTTTTAATCTACTTTTGTATCTTGGACCCACTTTTACACTCTATTCCATGTTGCCCGCTCACTTGCTTCCGGATAAGCCTCTATTTCTCTCTCTACAAAAAAAAATATTTTTTAACTTCCAAATTCTCTCTCTTTCTCTCTCTTCATTCCAGTTTCCAAATTGATCCATTGAACCATTCATGTATATCTTTTGAGTGATTTATATTTTGTAATAATGGCGGTTTTGGCAGCAAATTCTCACCTGAGTTACAAAGATTTTTGCCACGCTGATCAACCAGTAACAGTTCATCCTCTCTCCTCTTCTTACATGGTATCCGTTTCTGGGGTTTTCAGTTCCATGAGGCCTGAAGAATCAGTGGTTGCCTCACCCAAAGGTAGGAGCAGAAGAGAGAGAAAGTTCGTGAAAAGTGGAGTGAGAAGCAGAGCTTTCTGGCAAAATGTTTCGAGACCCTCGTCGATCGAATTGGAGGCCATTGTTGGCTTGGAGGAGCTCGATCAGGCCCTCAAGCAGGCGCAGGACCTATCCCAGCCCATTGTCATTGAATGGTTTTTTCTCTCTCTGTCAATTTAGCAGTTCTAGTTAATTAACTGTGTCAATTACAAAACCCCTCTCTCCATTTACAGGATGGCTGCTTGGTGCCGGAAATGCATATATTTGAAGCCAAAACTGGAGAAACTTGCAGCGGAGTACCACACAAGGTGAAAGAAAACTAAACACTTTCTCTGGTCTTCTTTTCCATCCGTGGTGGTCAGTAGAAAGAAAAAACACCAATGGTACATATCTCTCCACATTAAAACTATTAGGTTATTATGATGGAACCGAATGGGGAAAGGGTTTGGTAGTGATATTTTAAAATAAAAAAAATATATAAATAATATTGTAAAAACATAAAATATACTGAAAAAGGCGGTCCAACTTTATTTGGCAGGCTAACTGATTGAATCAAAACCGGTCTGTTCAACCATTAAAAACGGGTTAAACATTGATACTGATTTTTATGGTAGACAAAATTTGGTTTCTACTTTCGATCAGACTATCCAAAGTTTGGGTTAGGTAGTCTAAGGATTCCAACAAGTCCATAAAAAAGAAAAAAAAAATAAAAATAAAGAATAATAAATAAATAAATATATATATATAATGTATGGAACCATGTGATCAAGTATGTCCAGGTAGCTTAGTACCTAGAAAAACTCACCTGGTACCATAACAGGATGGAGGGGGTCCATAAAAACCAAACCAATTCCGAGTTCCAATAAAAAATAATAGGTCAATCTATACGGATTTTCCGAATCATAACGACCGTGAAACTCCGGCAGAAAGAAATACCACCAAACACCAATGCAACCTCTCTCTCTAGCAATGTAGTATTTCTCTCTCTCTAACCGCTAGGGGCATTGTTGCGTGAGTTTATGGTCTTGAATTTCTAACTCTTGAGTTGTGTGCAATTTGACAGAATAAAATTCTATTTCGTGGATGTCAATAATGTCCCTCAAGCCCTTGTGAAGCGTGGCAACATCTCTGTATGTTTTGTTATCCCTATTCTTCCTCCTTATTATGTATGCTTTCGATAATATAATGCTCTCTCAACGTAGAGCCCTATAAACCTGAAATTGCCCTTCTTACCATGCATATCTTGCTATTCTCAGTCCATATTTTTTATTTCCAGCCATTTCAGATCAAGACCATGTGATTTTTATGGATATTTTGAAATTAAATCAAAATATATCATTAAAGTATTAAAATAAATATTAATTTTAGATCTATTTTTCCGTTCCTTTAATATGAGTTTGTAATAAAATGTACGCCATTGGGCTATTGTCAGCTTTAGGCCGATCCATTGGTGGTCAGTCATCCAAGTGATGGGGCTCGCAACGGTTTTACCTTGACCACCATTATGGGTGTTCTATAAGGTTGCAATCTTAAACAATCCAATTAAGGGGCACCTCCAAATTTTATTATAACATCTATTTTTGGTGTAATTATTTTTTTTAAGATTATCTGAAAATCTATTTTATATTTATTTATAAAATTTTAAACTTCAAAAATAGTTAATATCAAATAGATTTATAAATATATGAAAATCTTGAAAATGAATGGTCTAGATAATGTGTTGCAAGTTGCCTTATTTATGAGACTCAATTTTTTTATTTTTTTTTTCATATTCATACATCTCGATGTCAAGATGATCAATTAGAAGGTTTTTCAATATTAAAATAACTTTTTTCGATAGATTTTTGAGGTGCATCTGTAATTCTACATTTTGGTTGCAACCTTATATAAACATTTTCCTTGCTTTAGTGAATAAGGTTTATATGAGTCGGTTGTCTCACCTATTTAAATGAGTCCTCTCTCCAATATCTATTCCCATGATCACTTAGTTTATAACATATTTTTTAATTTTTTTAATGCTAGAACGATCTTGTCCTGATTTATACATTTTGTTTCACTTGCATGCTTGGACGGATTTTGGTTTCAGAAAATGCCAACAATTCAGGTAAGTTATGAGCCACTATTATTGTTATAGTTGTTGCAATTGTGAAAGAAAAAATACCTCAAAAAGCCGCAGCTTTATTCTAACATATCGCATATCTTACCCACTTCGTACCTTCCTTGAAAATAAAAAATCCACCGATTCGGATTGGGTATTGGCCAAATAAAAAGGTATTCGTCCTAGAGCAACTCCCCAAAACCCATCTTTTATACTTATTATTATTTTTCTAAATTTATCTAATAGTTTATAGGTCCCAAAAACCCCCAAGCTCTTTTTTTTTTTTTTTTGGCTATTTCCCCCATCATTGACGCGGGCCATATCCAATGGCCAATCCATCAATCTAACACAAATCTGTATGTAAAACCCCCAAGCTCTTTTTTTTTTTTTTTTGGCTATTTCCCCGATCAATGACGCTAACCATATCCAATGGCCAATCCATCAATCTAACACAAATCTGTATGTAAAACCCCCAAGCTCTTTTTTTTTTTTTTTGGCTATTTGCCCCATTATTGACGCTGACCATATCCAATGGCCAATCCATCAATCTAATACAAATCTGTAGGTTGGATGATCCACCCCACTGGTCCAAATTTTAAAACACTACAAAAAATATAGTTACACATTGAAAACTTATAAAAATTTAATCTCCACCTCAATGACCATTGTCAAAGAAAGATGAATTTGAAACCCTAAAGTTAGTTCATTTTACAAAGACTTTTTCTGGAATTGAAAACTTATAAAAAGTTCAAACTGCTGAAGAAAGATTGATTTCAAACCCTGCTGAAGAAAGATTGATTTCAAACCCTAAAATTAGTTCATTTTATAAGACTTTTTTTTTTCAATCTATTTCACGTATTTTTAAATATGTGCATGTACATAATTTTTGGAGTTTCAAATACTAAAATAAAAAACAAAAGTAAATTTGCGAGGCATCAAAACGTTTTCCACCACTGAATCCGGTTTTTTCAAAGGGATTTTGAATATTCAGCCTTACTAGAATCCCACGGCCTTAGGAAAACATCATCCATTAATCAAGGGCTTGTTTGAGTTTTCTAATATTTATACATATATAGTGTGAACACTCTAACATAACCATAGGCTAGTGGTCCTACAGCTATATATGAACCCAACAACTCAGATTCAATCTAGACCGATTTGACCAACAAAATCTCATTTTGTATTTTAATTTTTTTTTTTTTTACAAATCCAAATCACGTGAATGTTTAGACGTCTATTCTTTTCATCAAAGTGCACCTAATAAAAATATTAAAAAAATAATTCGTAATATATAAATCTACCAAAATACCCCTAAAAAATTTCGGATGTATTTTGAACAATTTATTTCTCACGAAATATTTATTTGATATTTTTATTGGATTATCCTATTTTTAAAAAACATACGATCAAAATTTCAAGTGATTTGGATTTATATATATAAAAAAAAAATTAAACTTCAAATGCGAAATGCAGTCGTGATCATTAGATTAACCCAAAATCAATCTAAACCGTTGGACTCATATGTAATTGTAGAGACCTACTGGCTTAGGCTAGCATTTCCTATATATAAAATGAAGCATCTCCAATAATTTCTAGTAATTAATGCCTAAAAATATTCCCCGCATGCCCATTTTTGCCTCATTTAAAAGAAAAGAAAAGAAAAAAACCTTCCTTCCAACTAAGCAAAATCTTCCTTTCAATCAAACAGCTATGGAAGGATGGAGAGATGAAGGCAGAGGTGATCGGAGGGCACAAAGCGTGGCTCGTGCTTGATGAGGTCCGTGAGATGATCCACAAATTCTTGTGATTCCTTCCTACTTTTTTCCCTTTCTTTCTATTTTTCTATTTTCTTTTTGCATTTTTGTCATTAACATATGTTTATAAAGAATAATTTAGTGAAACATAGGGGAAAAAAGAAACATTAGCAGTTTAAACTCTAAACTCTCTCACTCCCTCTAAGTCCTGTCTCTCTTATGAGAGAGGCCCAAGTGGACCTTCAATGACAGTAGCATTACTAACATCGACTGCTAACCACTCCAGCCCAAGCCTGATTCCTGGAACTTCAATGTCACTTGAAAATGGCTTCTTTATTTTGTTGCTTAACAACATCATAACTGGAAAAGGAACTCAAATTTCTTTTATTAAACATGGAGGTCATGAAAACAGATGAGTCTGCAAAACCCAAATTCTCAATTTCCCAAACAAAGTTCACCAGACATTTATTCACCAAGATCCACCATTTGGAGAGAGGAAATGAATGTACAGTTGATAATACTACAAAGTGATATACCGGGAATCCCGGTAAACATAAACAAGACTCCATGACCACAGCATTTGTGCCACAGCCACAATGCTTTCTTTGAATAGAAATTGCTTCTCTCTTTACCACCAATGCAGTGAAAACTGTACATGCGGCAAAAGTGAGCTTCAAAACCCAAACATAAAGAACAAATTTCAAGGGGAGAGATGAAAGGAATTACGAGAAACTGACAAACATGGATGCAATGCAAGTTCAGAAAGCTCTCTCTCTCTCATGTATAGACACTCCAATCACTTTGACAACAAAAAGGCGATAACATCAACGAAACATTAGAGGCAGAAATGTATGTGATGACATGCAGATGGTTGCAAACAACTTCAGAGGTTCACTAGCACTATGTTTACTCTTAAACCATGTAACTGACAAGGAAAACTAAGCATTCTGTGTGCTTGCAAATAAGTACAGTGAAGTGCTTTGAAATGGCATAAGGGCCATAGTGTACCTGACCTCGAGATTGAAGGTCAGAGTAACAAATTTTTTTTTTCCTCTCGTGATCAGAAGGTGAGAGTATCGCTGTGCAACAAACACCTCCAATTTAGGCGAATCAGACCCCATAACAAATACAGATAATTTTGCCAAAAGTTTGCCTAATCAAGGTTCTTGTCCAAGACTGCAAGACCCAAGTTTTATTAAAGGAAAAACTAATAAATAACAACCTAATATTGCCAATTGAAGTGGATCCAAAAAGAAAAAGCATGGTCATGGAGTCATATATCTAAGTTTTCTATTGTCTGATAATTGAGTAAGACTTGATTGTTTCAAGGACAAGGTGAATGTGTTCGGTTTTAATGAAAATGCCTCGAAGTTCAAACTTCAATAAACCACAGCTTCCTTATAAACAAACAATTGAAAGCACCATAACGATTAAACAAAAAGGAGGAAAATATAATGCGATCCTATTTTCAGATGGGTCTCAAACAGTGGTTTAAAACATGGAACCAGGTACGGAACCCGCAGGCTCCGGCTTGTATAGGCACGGCAAATCCAAGTCAGATAGCTCAATAACTCGGACCAGAAATCATTGTTTCTTTTTTCATGAACACCTGGACAGACTTCGTCAGGACTCAGGTTACCCTAATTAAGGTCATCTGAAACCAGCAAGATGCCGGTTGCAAGTGACTTGGGCAGACTCAGACACCCCCAAATGCTAGACCTAAGGAAATGGGTAAAGCTGCTGACAAAATCTATAGGCATTAATCCCTCATTAAGTGTCTGTGATGGTTGAGTTGCTTATTTGTATCTTTTATCTTTACCAAATGTCATTTCTTAAAATGCATATATAGAAGGCCATGGTCACTATATAATATATGTACCATACACACATCATATGAATCATACTAGTATCAGTCTACTTTTTCCCCAGAGAGCAGTTCATATGACAAGTAGCATCAAAGAACACGTTTTTGCCATGCTTTCATATGTATGTTCCTTGTTAAACTCTCAACATCTGCACTTTCATTGAACCCAAACATCCCAATTGGCAATAGGTACTCATCATGCTAGTTTTATTAGTCCACCAAAGCCTACTCCCCTTCTATATCTCAATCATCTCCAACGCCACCCTTGTGAAAACCTAATCCACTCATCTTACCGCGATCCCTCACCTACCACAAAAATTAAAAATAAGAACTAATAGTCATGCGCACCCCTCCCTCTCCCTTCTCATTTTTCCATCTTGTACACTTTGTTTATTGTAAACTACACTCTACATCTCTCCCCAAATAATGAAAAGAACCAGTGCTTAAATACTTCAAGCCCGACCCAAACCAGCCTAAATCAGCCGGAGCAGGCACCCTGCCGGTTCTAGGTGATCCTAACTTGAGTAACCCAAGTGATAACAGAATCTGCCCAAGCCTACCCATGCCATGACAGAGCCTGTCCAGGTATTTAAAGAAAGGAAAAGTATAGAATGAGACCATTTACCTTTGATAGAAGGTGGTCACAATAATCTTGACCATTGGATGTGAAATTGGGTGGCTGCAATTATTCCATTGACCAAGCTCAAACTTCAAAAGAAATTTTCTTGAACTTCGTGACACATCCAAGCAATCAAATTTCACATCAAATGGATGTAAGGAATTATGACCACCTTATATCAAAGGTAAATGGTTTCATTCTATACAATCCCTTAAAGAAATCAGCAATTCCTGATCTGAGTCCTGACGGATAGAACTCCGGACTAACCAAATAGACTTAGACCGGGCCCTGCCTACTTCCAGGTTTCATCATAAGAGCAACAACAACAAAGAACAGCAAACCATTCCAGTCACAGACCATTTAAAAAAAAAAAAAAGGACTCGACCATTAACCTCACTAGTTTCCGTAAGTTCTTTGTAACCATGATGCTTCACTAATTTTACTTTTGTAGAGCAGCTGGTTTTGTTTGACAAACTTCAAGGGTCTGAACCCTTCATCTCCCTACCTCACCCAAACTGATGTGTCTACTACTAAGTCCAAGCCTAAGGGACGTTTCTCTTTCCCTCCCTTAAATGCCCACAAAGCCAAAATTCTACCATGTCCAAACTACATAAATATTCTAGTCATTTTTAGTACTTTTCAAAACAGTGATTCCACAACCATAATTTCGTCCTTTCCAATCTTTGATATCATGTAACCTAGACAAGCATTAACAAGAAAAGAAAAGAAATATACTATCACTGAAGATGATATGGTCCAAAGGATACAATTTCGGAGAAAATTGTCTATAGGAGATCATATAATATCTTGATCTTTAGGTTAACAATATAGGAGAAAATTCAAGATGAAATTTTCCTCCCAATTTTTCCCACTCAGCTCTCATCAAAGGAGACAACCAGCTTAACCTTTCCAGGTTTCATTATACTTATATATATATATAATCTAATGTTTTGTTACATCCCCCCTAAATCCCCCACTCATAAACCCTTATTTTAATTTTTATTTTATTTCATTTACTTTTACTATTTTTTGGATCATCGATCCAATGATCTTACATGGATCTGTCAGTGAACGATCCGCCCCAATGATTTGGGTTCTAAAACCCTCATACAAACATTACTTAATTGCTCATAACTATTTTCGTGACTTTAGCTAAGGGCATTTGGGATCATTTCCAAAAAACATATAGCACACAACTTGGTATTCTCAACTACCGAAAATTGGGTTGGCAACGACTGGGCTAGCCTTGGCCCTAGTCCCTGTAGGGCCAGCCCTGGCCTGACACAGCCTAGACTCTGCCAACAAGATCCTAGCTCAGGCCGGACCAGGCTAAACTTGGCAAACCCTGTCGCGGCTATGACCCAGGATCGGCCCTCGAGATGCGGTGGTCTGGCCCCGCTTGACCTAGCCATGCACGGCTATGACCCAGGACTGGCACTCAGGCTGTGGTGGCTTGGCAGCCTAGCCTCAGGCCAGCCCTACCCTCGTGTTGTGGTGGTCCGGCCCTAGCCTTGCCTTCGGGCTACAACTTGTGGCCCGGGCCCCAACTTTTAGGGCTGGGCCAGGCTAGAAGGTCCAGCCCATTGCCAGGCCTACCAAAAACTTAGCCAATCACCTGAAGACCTAGGTAATCATACTATGACTGCAACTATACTAAAATTTGCATAATAATGGGCAATTTTTCAGAATTATGACTGATTTCTTCTTAACATGAATCCATTTTGTATGGGCCTCCAACATGCCAGTTCCCCATTTCCACATTCACATGAGTACATAGTTGACTATTGCATTGCTTCAAGTCATTTGTACATCATGAGTATTTGTCATATTAAAACTTTAGAATTCCATGTACCTATAAACTTCTGTTTTCTAACTTAAGAACAATCTATTCATCCAAAAAAAAGAAAAAGTAAGAACAATCTTAGATCCAAATGGATGATCAACTCCTCGAGATCATCAATCCATAATAGGATTTTCGTAGAGTTCTTATTCAAGAGTAGATGTATCATGCTGAATAAAGATCACTTTACAAGCCAGTTGAGCCCTTCCTACTCTAGAACACAAGCCAGCTCACCTCTTATTCGAGCAGTCATGAACTTTTATGCACATCTCATCAAAGAATGAGGAAGGATTTCTCCAGAACCTTGGCCAATAAAGTTTCAGCCTTTTGCATTTTCTGTATGCATGTAGGGTCATCACCAAAGAGCTGTTTTTTCTTTTCATAATTTGCACCTTAGATGTAGTTTAGCCAAAAGAGAAGTGAATGAAAAAAGTTCATACAGTCCTTTTTATAGATGGGTTCTTCTAAAAGAAAAGGCCGCATGATGGCTTTACGTCATTTTTTTTTTTTCCTTGTGTGTTTGGGGAGGCGGGCTTATATGTTGGGAATTTGGAAGATTGTGAAGGTCATGGACACAGGCATGGTGATTCTTTTTATTTTATTTATTTATTTATTTATTTTTTAACAAATTTAGGCTTGGTAAATTTGGGGAGGCAACTTTTTTAGTTTTCCAAGTTACTAATCTCAATTTTGGGATAATATGTTGAAGGACATGTCACGAGGAATAGGCAATTTGGAGGGTTGATATAACTTTCAATATCCTTCAATATGTTGAAGGACATGTCACAATGGGCATAATGTGTTTCAAGCATCAAACTATAAAAAAATGAAAATCCAGAAAAATAAAAATAAAAAGATACCAACTTCCTCTTATGCACACAAGGTATATGTACCTTGACAACACCCAATATTCTTAAAAATTCAGCCAAACAAAAAGAAAAACTCTTCTCCAGTTTCTGAATAAAAAATAAATGAAAATGGAAGGAATACAAAAATTAACCAGTTTCCTCTACAACAATTCAACAAACAACAACATGGAAAAGACTTCAAATTATCACCAAATAGAAGCAAAACTGAAAAAAAAAAGAAAAGAAAAATTCAACACATTTACTGAGATCGTGAGATATAACAACAATTGAAATAATTTCAACAACATACCTTCTTCACAGAATACCAGAATAGAAGATCTCCTATCGTTCGATCAGCCCCCCTCTCGCCTCCGACATGACTGCATCCCCATCCACCTCCGCCTGTGGCCTGCTCGAAACTGTCTCGCCGCTGCTTGTGGGCCCCACGATAGACGTGGTGGGGCCCACCTGAGCCATCCGTGTACCCGAACTGATCCCTGGGAACACCATCCTGTGCCTCCTCGCAATGTTCTGCAATGTGCTCCCGATATCGATCCCCAAATTCCCCTCAATCAGCTCCTCAAACCCCAACCCTAACCCTAATCCTTGCCCTAGTTCCCTCAAATTCTCCAAAATGCCACCCAAAGGGTCCTCCCCATCGCTCATCGGGACCTGTGAATCTCCAAAAATGCCCCTCAATGCTTCGGAATCGGCAGAAGGATCCTGCAAGGTCTGCAAAATGCCCCTCAAAGGGTCCAGCACCTCGACGGGCAGTGCCTGAGAATTTCCCAGAATGCCTCTCAATGGGTCATCGCCGTCCTGCAAATTCCCCAAATGCTCCTCGGTTGGCAAGACGAAGCGGCAGACGGGGCACGAATTGTGCGTCTGGAGCCACGGAAGAATGCAATCGCCATGGTACAAATGGTTGCAGGGTAATTGCTTGACCTCGTCGTCGATTTCGAATTCATCCTTGCAGACTGGGCAGTAGATGGCGAGATCTGAGGTGTGAGAAGGTGGCGGAGAGATCCTAACCGTCGGAATGGAGGCGATGGAAGCTTTGGAGGTGGGGAGAGGGGAGGGGTTGTTGGGGTGAAGGAGGTGGGCTAGGGTTTGGGAGAGGAGTTCCCATTGCTGGCCGGAATCTTCGCCAGAGAAGTGATCCTGGCCGGAATCTTGGCCGGAAAATTGGTTATGGTGGGGAGGGGAATCCAGGTCCATTTGCTCGATGAAGTTGCCTTGGCAGTGGGGGCAAAGGAGAGAGAGAGTGGGGAGGAGAGAAACCGACATGTCGCACTCGTGGCACCAGTAAGTCTGCCCTCTGCTACTCGATGACATGGTAATGCTCTCTCTATCTCTCTCTCCAGCCGCTGTAATGGCCCCTTCTCTCTCTCCAGCGACTGTAATGGCTTCTCTCTCTCTACATCAGCTGCAATGGCTTCACTCTCTCTCTTTCTATGCTCTGTTTCTCTCCAGTTGGGCCTCTTTAAGGCCTCTCTCTCTCTATCTCACTGCTCGCTGTGCCCATTAACTCGTGCGTACGAGGCTATGCCGCCCTGGCTCTAGACCACCAATCACTAAAGGTACGTTTGTAAGGCTGAGGCCATAAACAATCAAAATAAGGCGTACCTTCAAATAGAGCCGTTTATTGATTAAAAAAATTTATGATGATCTGGAAATATTTTCATTTCTAGTCATAACATTTAAATATTAAAAATTGAGCAGATCGTTGAACACTAAAAAAATCTAAAAAATCAAGATAATAACTTATTAGATGCACTATTTTAAAAATTTTAAATCTTTTTTTTCTTAATTCCACGCATCGAGGTCAAGATGATCGAACTTGATGGTTTTTTAACATTGAAAAAGCCTCTTCTTGTGAATGTTTGAAATGCGTCATAATTTGATTGCTTAGAGCCTCACCTTTATATAAATTTTTTCATGACTAAATGAGTCTCTAACACTTGTATTAATATTAAGAGGGGGCAATGGGCCAAACTAGTACCCGGGAGTCGATAGATACACCCAACCTCGGGTTTGAATATGGGTCCAAATTTTAGACCTGAATACTATTTAAGTTTAGATGCGGTTCAATTGGACATGACCTATACTTGTAGTTATAGGATATATGATGACAATCATGTATCTTTAGAAAAATAATAAGTGTTCATATTGTCACAATATTTACAGTATTATTGACCAAAAAAAAAAAAAATCACAATCATATGATATATGATGGGCAAAAAAAATAGCAAACAAAAAAAAAAAAATCTTAATCATATGGTCGAAATGGATCCAACCAAACCCAAAGCCCGACATATCTTAGCACATATCCAAATTTTGGATCCAAATGGTATTCGGGTCCAACTCCAACCGAACCCATACCAACCTGTTGCCACTAGCTTGTATTTCATCTATTCGGTCTCGTATACGTTTCCCTCCGCTTTCTTATCGTCTACGGCTACTTGCATATTCTCAAATCTCAATAGCTCCATTATCAATCGAAAAAGAGAGCAAAATTCCCAATTTCTCCATACAGTGGCTCTCTCTCTCTCTCTCTCTAAGAAAAGCAAAATGCATTCCCAATTGCTCCACATTGTTTCTCTCTCTCAAGCAAAATTCCCAATTGCGCCATATCTCTCTCTCTCTAAGAAAGCCAAATTCATTCCAAATTGCTTTATATTCTCTCTCTAAAAGCCAAATTCATTCCAAATTGCTTTATATTCTCTCTCTAAAAGCAAAATGCATTCCCAATTGCTCCATGTTCTCTCTCTCTAAAAGCAAAATGCATTCCCAATTGCTCCATATTGTAGCTCTCTCTCTCTCTAAAATAATGCATTCCCAAATCCCTATTACTCTACACTGGCTCTCTCTCTCTCTAACTTTTGAGTTTATGACGACTTTCGGTTTGAGTCGCCATCATCTTACTATTATAAAATGCTGGACTTTATGCATAGTTTTTATGCCTTCGATGTGTTATTATTTTATGTATCTTAGAAGGGGGGCAACGGTACGCTCCCTATCACTATCAACATCTTTTCTTTTCAAGTTATTTATAGTTGAATCAACATTGAAAAAATAGTTATTTGTCGAAAAGGTTTACACTCCCGCAGAGCATATTGTATACTTACTCCCTTAATATGTTAGTATTTTACTCCCTTAATATGTGAGTATTTTTAAGATTCTGAGTTGTCGGATGTATTTTTTGCAATGTGGCAACCAACTTCAGAAATAATTTAAAACACACTATGTGCATTTGAAAAAAAAGTGTTTTAAAATTGAATGTAGATCATCGAATTTTTGGACGGCGAGATCAAAGTGTTAAAGAACTTAAAATCCAATTTTTAAAATAATCATCTAGAATTCTTCCTAATTTGATTCTGCACCTACAGAAGTGAGCAATAAACTTTTACATCAGTATACTCGTTCAATGTTATTTGAATTTGATTGAATGTATTCAAATCATCTAAAATGCCCACATCCTTTTGTGGTAGCACTCCGCCACAATCCCAATTCCCAAAATATTCACATGAACTGGTATTATCAAGATAAGATTGGTCTGTCCGATCAGAGTTTAACTCTTTAAGTTCAAACAAAAACTGAATTTAGTTTAAAATATATTAAAATTAATATTTTATTGTTTTTGATTGATTGAACTAGTTAATTTTGATCAATTGAACAAACAAAACATTATATATATATATATATATATATAAATTTTTTAACTATATTTTTACTCTTTATTTTTTCTCAAGCCAGATCCAACCAGTTTACTTGAACCTGATGTTAGTTGGACCAAACCCGTAATTGCTCTGATAACATTGACGCAAACCATTGTTATCCCCTACCTCTCTCTCATAAATATTTAAAATGTAGGAAAAAATGCTCTACTCTCTTCTAATAATTCTTTTTTTTATGGTATTATTTAATTTTATTACTCAAAGAAAAAATTACAATAAGGTTAAGCATCAATTAACTCCTCTGCAACAACACTCAGCCCTCACCTTCAAATAGTATCGAGAAATGTGGTTTCAATACTGAACATCTGTGTAATAGCCTTAAAATATACTTTCATCTCGAATTATAAACTTTAAAGCTTAAAAATAGTATAGATCATGCAAATCTATCCAAACTTGAAAATATTGAAAATTGACCGATCAAAAGTACATTATAATATGCACTATTTTTAAAGCTTGAAATCTATTTTTTCATCATGTCCATGTATCTTAAAGTTGAGATGATTAATTTGAGGACATTTGGACATCTTCTACTGAAACCTTTTAGGTGTGCTCTAATTTGATTGTTTACGGCGCTGACTCTATATAAACTTTTTCCTTAGGGGAATTCCCTTCCAAAACAACAAATCCCCGTCAATCTTGCTTAATATTTTTTAAACGTTGTAAGATGCGTTGAAATCAACCCTATGATTTAACACACCTTTCATTCATCTCACATCACAAATGCTACCCTTGTTTTATTTAGGACTACATGGTGTTTTGTCGTCAAGATAAGAAGAAGGGATCATTACCAGGGAAAAAACAAAGAAAAAAAAAAGACTTCTATACTTTTGTTGGAGCATATATTGTACACTTACTCCCTTGGGCAGAATACTAACTTTGGAAAAAAAATTTAGATCCAAAATTTTGGAAACCCCTAAAAAACTACCGGATGATTATATTCAAATGATAACCTTTTATTTTTAATATTGTTTTTTTAACACTGTCTCACTCTAAAAGAATTGGATGTTTCTATATGTGGATTATAAACAAATTGAAGCCCAAATTGGGCACCACAAAAACGGGTCCCAAATCGAATCGGCAGATAGCTATTGTGTAAAACAAAAAATGAAATAACGAAATCATGTGAAAAAATAGTGAACCAACCAAAAACTGGTTTGGATTAGTGAATTGGCAGTCCAAATCGATGTTTTATTGTAGAGAGTCGTTGTTTTATTATGCAAAACTGCCAGTTCCCTTTTCGATTCGGTCATTTTCTTATATATACATAGAACCAGAATGAGACAATAGATTCCCGAGTAGAATCAAGCTCGTTTTCTATTAAATCTAGATTATCTTTCTAAGCCCATATAGATGAAAATTAGAAATTCATTTCATCAATTATAGTATATGACTTGAAGATGTTATACCCCCAAAATTTGAGGCCCCAAAAACACTCTTAATTGGGTTTTATTCAAGAGAGTAAATTAACAGTATGCTCCATATGTAGCATGAAATCCTTCGGCAAAAAACAAGAGATATATTGGAACCAAAGATGTGGAAAGCGCATGTAAGTATTCCATCTAAAAAACAATAAAAATTAACTGCCCAAATGTTTTTTTACTAGAAATATATATTTTTTATTGTTCACGTATTTTTGCATATTCATGAGATTACACATTTTTAAAAAATTAAATCCAAAAATCCATATAAAAAATAAATTTATTAATAAGCCCGTGTTTCTACATATGCGGGCTTGACCACATGAATACCAGGTCAGACCAAATCCATTGTCTTTTTCGTAACCAAGCCGGCAAGACGCCCAACCAATTGGGCGGCACCATCCCATCATTTGTCTTCTGCGTGTCCAAGTATAAAGGCAATTTGCCTCTAGAGTGACCGCGGCACCATCCCATCATTTGTCTTCTGCGTGTCCAAGTATAAAGGCAATTTGCCTCTAGAGTGACCAAAATGCCCTGTTACTTGAAATTCTTCCTAAATTCAACATTCCCTTAAACTAAAAGTAGTTTATTTGGAGAAATATAAAATGGGACCATTTACCTTGTATCTCTATTTGATACAAGTTGGTCGAATTAATCTTGATTATTAGATGTGAAATTGGGTGGCTGCAATTATTCTATTGACCAAGCTTCAATTTTAAAATAAAATTTATTAAACTTTATAACATATCCAAGCTATCAATTTTTACATCAAATGGTTTTAAAGAATTGTGATCACCTTGTATCAAAAGTAAATTGTCTCTTTTTATACAATTCCCACTTATAAATGGAAAAGCTTTGTATGGGATCCCATAAATCACATAAATGTATACAATGACATTATTTGTTTTGGGTGCGGTTTGTATAGAGCCTAGGCTCTAAACAATCAAATTAGAGCCTACCATCAAATAGTATCGAGAAATGTGGTTTTAATATCGAAAATTTGTGATAGCCTTAAAATATATTTTCATATTTAATTATAAAGTTTAAAGCTTCAAAATTAGTGTAAATCGACATATCTATGAAATCTTGAAAATTGACGGTCCAAAAATGTGTTACAAAATACACTATTTCCAAAACTTGTAATCTATTTTTTTCTTATGTCCATGCATCTTGATGTCGAGATCATCAATTTGAAGATATTTTGACATCAAAATAACCCCTTCTAGTGAAATTTTTTAGGTAGGTTCAAATTTGATTGTTTAGTGCCTCAGCTCTATATAAACTTTCCCCATTTGTTTTTTATACAAGGCGACCACAATCATTATTGACCATTAGATTTAAAATCAGGTGGTTGAGAATATATCATTAGTTGGGCACAAGTCCAAAATAAAATTTCTCGAATGTTTTGACATGCTTTCATTTATTGGATTTTATATTCAATAGAAAAAAATTATGATGACCTCCATGTACAAAAAATAAATGGTATCATATTATACAATCCTATAAATTATATGTAACTACTTCTTAGTTGTTTGATATGAATGGATGGCTAAGATTGCTCACGTCAAAATAATGTTTGATTTTTATTTTCATTTACAAAACATTTTTTAGTAAAATTTGGGGTGTCACATATTTTTATTGGGTTGTGCCTATCCAAAATAAAAAAAATATTTCTCATGAAAATAAATAACCAAAATGCCCCCACAAGTTTCAAGAGCATTATGGTAATGGTTCAACAAATTTTATTTTTTTTTTAATTTTCTATCATGCATACCCTAAATTTCACTGCAAAATAATTTATAAAATAAATATTAACAACAAAGCAGTATGAGCCATCGAATCAAGACCTGACGCTAAAAAGCCAACTTTTAACATTGTAACTCAAGCAATCGCAAATATCTATTCAAATTTGACAGCTGAGAGCAGTGGTAACATATATTTTATATGTAAGTGGGATCACATGTAAAGTTTTGCCTTACGTAAGGTGTCAACATTATACAATCAAAGCAGAAGCGCACCTTCAAACTATGTACGAAGATGCAATTCCATTGTTAGAAACTCATACGATGACTTGAAAATCTATTTCCACACAATTCAAAGATCACAAAATGGTGCAGGTTGAACATATCTATAAACACTTAATTTTTAAAAAAAATTGGTGATCCATATAATTTATACAAGGTGCATTATTCCCAAGACTGATGTCTTTTTGAACTTTTAATAAATAAAAAAAGACAGAATCATTTTTTCCCATATTTATACACCACAAAGTCAAGATGTTCAATTGATGGACCAGTAACATCAAAAAAGTACTTTTGGATGAATTTTTTAAGTGCACCTTACTTTTATAGCAGAAGGTTGATACCATACAAACTTTACCCTCCGTGATTGATAGCCTATAAACTCTTTTACTTGAAAGTGAAAAAGATACATATCAATAAAATAGTAAAACTACCTAAAAAATTCAATGAAGTGGTTAAGTAACCTATTTTACCATGGTCTGTATTAAATCATTTTACTTATCCTGTGACACACTATAGTACCCTAATAAAGAGAAAATGGCTAGTAAGAATACTCATTTTAATCCCACATTCATCCAAGAAATGGAGAGGAATATTGCATGGAGACTATCCCTATGCAGTACCTTCACAATAACACTGTTTTTGCTCAAGTTTTTTTTTTAGGGGTGTGGTTTGTATAAGGTTGCAACTTTAAACAATCAAATTAAGGCGCTCCTTTGAATTTTATCATAAATATAATTTTGATATAAAAAATTCTTAAGATGGCTTGAGAACCTATTTTCATCTCTAGTTATAAAATTTTAAACTCTAAAAATGGTTCAAATCAAATGGATATATAAACACATGAAAAGCATGAAAATGGACAGTACAGATAATGTGTTGCAAGATACACTATTTTACAGACTCGAAATCTTTTTTTTTTTTCATATTCATACATCTCGTTGTCTAGATGATCAATTAAAGGGTTTCAAATATCCAAACAACCTTTTATGGTGGATTTTTTAGATACACCTTTGATTCTAAATTTTAAGGTTGCAACCATAAACTTTTTCCTTTTAAAAAAAAAAAAAAAAAAATTTCATGGTTATTTTTCAGTAAATGATTCCTAAACCAATAAAATTATCATTAGGTACATTGTTACATTTTATTTTATCCAATGTTGAAAAGAATCATACTCTGGCTCTGACTTGACATGACATGGGTTTGAGACAAAGTGAATCGGCTATTTTTAACAAGGAACTGAAAACCATACATGAAATCGGGAGACTTGGGCAATTTTTAAGTTTTTTTTGACTAAATTGTGGGGCATTTGATGTTAAAGTAATTCTGAATCAGCTCAATGATTTTTAAATCACTCTTTTTGTCATTCAGAGTAAACTAGGTGTGAGGTGTTTTGTTTTTTGATGTTTCAATGAAAAGACATAAGTTTCTAGGGTCAGATTAAACCCCAAGTTGTTTGGTGGCTGCTTTTCATGGGTTTGTGGGGTAATTAGAGAGCTCAACCACTCAAACATGGAAAGGCCAAATATAAAATTGCTTAACCGACCGTTGCTTTAAAAGGGCTTCTGCCATGATTCAAAGGTTAATAAGTTGGTTAATTTAATGAATTAGACACTAAGTTTGAATTGATTGGCTTATATCTACTAGTGAAAAAAGGCATTTGGTCCACACTGTGTATATGTGGGAAATTGTGACCACATGTGACATTTTCGAACAAATTAGCAGAATTAGTGAAAAATGAGAGGTCAATCGAATAGTTTCAATTCCAAGATAGAATTTGAACTTTTGATATTTTCTATTTTAGATTTAGATCCAACAATTTTTTCCAAGGATCTTCTATAGGGCTCCAATGCCAACATTTTTTATCAAATTAAAATATATTAGTTGAGAAATAAGAGAGATATTGAAAGAAAGGCAGTTTGGGATTCATGGGGTATTTTCATGAAAAATTCTTGCCTAAAAGCATAACTAATGCATTGATTTGGGCTCAAATTGATCAAAATGGGCATGAAAATAGATTAAAGCTGTATATATATATATGTATATATATATATAAAGGAGAAAAGAAACCCCATTCACTTGAGTTCAGCCAAAACATGGCCCGGGTATCTTCTCGGTCCGAACCAATCAACGATTCCTAAGTCGGCTCGATGATGTTTTAATCCTTGGATTAGATTATTTTTTAACTTTAGCAAATTTATGTTCTCAGCCGAATAGAATAAAGGGAGACCAATGCGTACGGTGCTACCCATATATCTATATCTACACATCTTCATATTTTTGTGGAGCTACATTGAAAGGTTTTCTTGGAATTTAAATCACAAATAAGAAAAAGCAGACTAATAGCATAACTCGAACCAAAAAAACAATGGAAATAAATGAATAACCGAGAAAGAAGATAGGGTTTTCTGTTTTTGTAGTTTTTGGCTTCTTGATCAGTTGAAAATTATAACTCTAGTTCTTGCAAAATATGAAGTTTAGAATGCTAGAAGAGAATAATATTGAAGAATCTAAATTCCAATTTTGAAGTCGTCTAAAAGAGTGGGGGAGAGGGGAACTGGGGAAGGTGTTTGGACACTCGAGGAGATAAAGTTGTCATTAGTCTAGACGTGTCACATACAGACTAACTGTGAGAGAAAGAGAGATCAACTGCTAACTCTTAGAGTTAAAAAAAAAAGGAAAATGAGAGAGAGAGACCACCTTCTAACTCTGAGAGAGGTTAAAAAAGGAAAATGAGTGAGAGATCACCTGCTAACTCAGAGTGAATTAAAAAAAAAAAATAGAGAGAGATTACCTGCTAATTCTGATAGAAAAGTTAAAAAAAAAAAAAAAGGAAAATAAGAGAGAGAGATCCTAACTACATGATCCGAGCCATCTAATACTTAAAAAAGAATTATTGGCTTTTGAGATGTCACCCCCTAACAATGTGACAGAGCTCTTGAATTGAAACATTCGGTAGTAAAAAAAAAAAAAGGAAAAAAAAGTGCTCCTAAATTAAAGATTTAATTTTTAAGGGGTTGAGATTTTGTTGGTTAAGTTAAACAGCATTTTAAAAATCGGATTAATCGGTTGATAGACTGCTGGGTGTACCAACAGGGATCTGTTGGATCAAAATTTGCAGGAATTGGGCAAAAAAAAAAAAAAAAACTAAAAAAATAGGGGGAAGTCAAGAAATTCCATTTATAAAAAACCCACATCACCCACTCTCTAAGGTTTGGATTGAAAGATTTTGATCCAAAAGCTGATTTTTAAAATAATAATTGCACATTTTTGCTAAAAAATTTAAGTGTAAAGAACAACTAACATGTATTTTATGAAAGAAAGACTAATGCGATCTTGCCGGGGAATATAGTTTTTTATTTTTATTCTTTTCACCATTTTTCTTTTTTTGGGCAAAGATTACTTACAAGTAGCTATATTACAATAGGGACAAGCTTTCTATGCTTCACCTACAACATAGAAGTTCTATCTTCCCTTTTATCCAACCGTCCATTCTGAATGGAAGGCTAAGATTGCCCCAATCACAATGTCACGACTCTACACTATTTTACTTTTATTTTTTTCTATAGACTATTTTGATACCAAATTTTGGACATCTATTCCTCTATTAAACTCTCACCAGCGAAAAATATAAAAAAAATATTTTAAAAAAATAACATGACTAAAATGCCCTTGAAACTTTTAAGGGGTATTTTGATCATTATATTTTATAGAAAATTTATTTTAAATATTTTTTATAGGTGCGCCCCAATGAGAATATGGCATGTACCAAATTTTATATTTATACAATTTTTATAAAAAAAACTAAAAATAAAATACTTTGAAACATCGGATCCAAGATCAAACGGTGAGTGGCTCTCTCGATCAAAATTAGACAGCTGGATGGCAGGGGGAGGATAGAACTTCTATGCTATAAGGGAAGCATAGAAACCTTTCCCATTACAATAACTATTGCTTCAAAGAAAATAAAACTAACAAATCCAATATCTTAAAAACCTTGACGTCATTAAACTAATTTTCTTTAAACAAATAAAATATCCATAATTTTAATGCTTGGGAATATAAAAACAATATAATTAAATATAACAAGAAACAAAAATTGATTGTCAGAGATTACCTCAACTGGGCTTATTATACCCCACACTGAGTCACCATCATCTGATGCTGTGGGATCAACGATCAACCTTCAATCTCAATCGGGAAAGCAAGTTTAAACAAATCCTCTAATATAACTATGAACTCCTTTATCACATCTCAAATCCTTAGCTGAATTCCCTTAACAACCTAGTTTGAAAGATATAGATTATCTATTTGCTACACCCTAAAATCCTTAGCCATAAATTCATAATTGAGAGATGAGAGAGAGAGAAGAACTACATAGCCTATAGGTTATTTCACAATATGCGAGAGAGAAAAACTTTTTTTAAGAGAGATAAAGGGAAATTCTAAAGGGCATGCCCTTTTGTGGGATATGAAAGAAAAAGATGAGAATTAGGTATAACATATAAGATGTAAAGATTTTAGGTAGAAATAATCCCTTTTTATAAGTTTTGAACAATATTAGTATTTGTTAGGGTTTTCTTTGACTGGGGTGAGGATTTGATCATCCATTTCATAGATGGGCTATCAACATTATAGAAGGTGCTGGAACCTTTATCCCTATTTCATAAATCATTTTCCCATTAATGAAAATTAAGAAAATAATTTCAAATATAATATTGAGCATACCAAAATAATGCACAAGCCTTCTCACGATTTCCAAAAATTCATCCAAAGCTTCCTAAACCAATACATTTCCAAAACACATAGCAACTTGGCCTACAAGCCAAAATCACTTATCACAAAAATATAAGGCTTCTAAATGGGTGGGGCGTGATACCCTTGAGAGGATCTCATAGGCCCCACAGTCTATGCCATGGTAGGCCCATATGCACAATGGGCCTCTATGTAATTTTAAATATTTTTAAAAGCTCAATAAAATAATTTTAGAATCTATTTGAATATTTAAATCAATGTGAAATCATTATCTTTAATTTTATCAATCCAATTTTGATAAATAAAATATCCATAGATCTAAAAAAATTCAAATAATAATTTTAAAATCATATCTATCATAAAAAAATATAATTAAATTAATTTGACGGGAAAACGATCCATATGGTTTAGAAATTAAATCAATCAAACACTAAGGAACTCCACCTTCAACTGTGGACTACGGACCACACTTTCTTTATTAAACCGATCCAGTGTTTCCCATGACCCACAGTCCATGTAGGGGCTCATTAGTAGGTAAAAGTCTGGCGAATGAGCCAAGGGATTGCAATCGCAGTATTTGGATTTCAGGTTCTCCCCTGAAGACGTGCCAAGGTCACATAGACCTGATGCGACCACAGCTCCTATAGTGTATCAGGGTATCCCTCGCACATACATACGTTTCATCCTGAAAGGTGGCTTGCTTTTCAAAAATGGTCTATCAATATGCATGTTGATGTGATGGTACATGGATGAGGCTTTGGCCCCCGTCTCTAAAGGCCACCATCACACACAAGGGTCACACAGTCCCTCGGCTCACTCATCCGGGCATACTCCGACCTTATCAATGGATGACCCATTAGAACCCTTGTCAGTTTATACTCTATGCCTAAGTAACATGGGTTTTTCTCAACCGATTGACCTAGACCGTCAAGCACAACCAGGTATCAACAAACATCGTTTGTTTAGTATGGTCCACGAGGGACCACACTCCTCCTGAGTTCATGTTCCACCATATCATTTCATTTTACAAGCACTCATAAGGCCTTTAATGGCCACACTCACTCAACATTTTCTCGACGGGATTGTCTATAGAGAGACAATTTATCTTTTGTAAATGTAGGTGAGAATCATTATTGTCACTTGAATTTCAAAATGGGTGGCGGTAAGATTGTGATTAAAAGAATAGACACAAAGTTCCAATTTTTTTTATTATCAAACTTTGTAACTCACTCCAAGCCATCCAATTTAATATCTAATGAGTGGGAATGAGATTGTGGCGTTCATGTACAAAATATAAATGGTCTCTTTATAGATAATCCCTATCTAGATGCTTTTACAAAAGGGAAAAAATTTATATAAGGTTGCAACCCTATAATATAGAAGAAAAAGGCACATTAGAAAACCAATAAAAAAGAGTGTTCCAAAGGTAGAAATCCTTCTAATTGATCATCTCAACCTCGACATGTATGAATATAAAAAAAAAAGAATTTCAAAACCTAAAAAGAGGCATCTTATAACAAGTTATCTAGACCAACTATTTTGAGAATTTTCAAGTGTTTATAGATTTGTTTGATCTACACCATTTTTGGATTTTTAAAATCTTATAATTAGGGCTGAATATAAATTTTCAAGTCATCGTAAGATTTATGATAACGGAACTACAATTTCAGGTAAAATTTAGATGTGTGACTTATTTGTAGGGAAAAGTTTATATAGAGCCGAGGCTCTAAACAATCAAATTAGAGCCCACATAAAAATTTTCACTAGAAGAGGTTCTTTTGATAATCAGATATTCTCAAATTGATCATCTCGGCATCAAGATGCATGTAAATGAGAAAAAAAAATGGATTTTAAGTTTTGGAAATAGTGCATCTTGTAATGTATTTTTGGACCGTCAAGTTTCAAGTTTTCACAGATTTGCTTGTTCTACGCTATTTTTTAAGCTTTAAATTTTATAATTAAAGACGAAAATCTATTTAAGGCTATCACAAATATTTCCATTATTGAAACCGAATTTCTCGATGCTAGTTGAAGGTAGGCTCTAATTTGATTGTTTAGAGCCTCGGCTCTATACAAACTGCATATTTACTTGTATGGTATAAGGTGGGCACCTAATACAAACCTCACTATTTACGAATATTAAATAAAGGAACCCATAAATACAACAAATCTTCTATGTGGCCGCAACTCCAATATCGATGATATAGCCTAGATTTGGCATTGGAAATTCTGAATACATACCATTGCCATCATCTCAAATATCATAGATTTGATTCACCTTAATAACCATAAATTTGAAAAAGAAAATAATTTTAAAGCCTTAAAAATTTTTCATCCCACGACATCTTTCAAATCGATGTGAAAACCTCATATCTATATTGTTGGCCCAAATACAATGAAACTTTAAGATTTTCAGAAATAAATAGAGTTATAACAACAAGTTGGGTTTTGAACTCAATAAAAAATATCCACAAACATATGGCATGTAATTCTTATCAAAATACCGACAAAAAGTGTTGTAAATTCTTTTGAACTCAAGAGGATGTACAAATATCACTAACTTTGTAATCCACTAAAGAATCACAACTAAAAAACAACTATTTCCAGCCAGCATGCATCCATCATAAACCATTCCAACAATATAAAATAATGCCCAATACCTTTTTTCTTGCTCATACAATATTTTTCAACTTTCTTGTAGTATTTCTAGAGACAAAAGATGAAGAAAAAAGTTAGAACAAACTCACAAAATTCGTACGAATTTGTAGACACTGTTTGATAGCTTTTCTAAAGAGAGAATGTGGCTGAAAAATATATTTTCCAACAATATATAGCATAAAATAGAACACAAGTTTTCTGCAAAACAGTTGTTAACAAATAATCTAGAGAGAGAAAGTTTCTTCGAGATACTACAAGATACTGGAATTGATCATGTGACACTAAAGGCTCTCACAGAGATAAAATGCACGACCCTTGCACCCGACAAGTGTTGCATTTCAATAGCCACTTGTTCCTCACTTTACATGAGTCTTTCTTATTCTCTACACAAAGCACTAGCTTATCTTAAAATATATTTTAAATAAAGTAGAAAATAAAAAATAAACCAAGAATTTAGGCCTTTATTTTGTAAATATTTAGAAACAGATTTTTCTCTAACATATATGATTTTTGGTCCTCAAATGGTTTACCCAAATCACCAATAAATTCTTTGGCACTCGATCCAAATTTCCCAAGGTCTTTCTGACCCAAAACTTAAAATATCTATGTATTTAACTATATTTCAATATATTTCATTATTTGCAATTCGAAAAATATTATCGTACCCAAACCCGAACCAGACCCACCAGATCTAATTTTTGGACTCATATCCGGATCCGGATCAGGTCTAACCTTCGGGTCCCGGTCGAGTTGGGGTCCATTACCATCCCTTCCCTTGCAAATATAAAAACCTTCATTTCTTGTTATTATAAAATCCTTGTAGTTGTTATTTTGTCAACGTCGCTTTGGCCGAGTGGTTAAGGCGTGTGCCTGCTAAGTACATGGGGTTTCCCCGCGAGAGTTCGAATCTCTCAGGCGACGACCATTACCTACTAATTTTTTAATCATATTTCATTCTCCTTCGAAGTTTGCAACTTCTTGTGATTTTTTGAGGAAAGCACCAAAAAAAAAAGGTTGTATTTTTTATTTTATTTATTTATTTATTTATTTTTTTTCTGTTTTCCCTTGCAACCCTTGCATTAACTCAGCATACTGGATCTTGGATCATTATCCATTGTATCAACCTTATTGGTTAAACAGGAGAAAAGATTTAAATCTTTTTACAAATAATAAAATTAGATGGTTACCACTGTGCCCCATCTCATTAAGTAAAACCTCACAATAAAACTCATTGAAAATTGTAGTTCTCGTGTTTGAAAATTCCTTAGGCGATAATCAAGACTTTACCATTATAGTAAAGAAAATTGGATTTCAAACCCTAAAACTATTGTATATTATAAGTTTATAACACATTATTTAGACTGTCTATTTCATCCTAAAATAAAGTTTTCACAGATTTGTAATATCTGTAACAGTTTTTTAACTTCTAATTTTATAATTGATTTTGGAAATTGATTTTAGAGGCATCATGGATATTATTGATACCTAGTGTACTTTCTGAATGAGGACTTGAAGTGTGGCTTTACTTGTATTTTCACATAGCTTGAACCTTATAGAAACTACATCTTTTTTATATGGACCAGGTTTCTAGGCAGCCAAGCTTACATATGTAAAAATGTGTGCCTTTTAATAAATCTATTTTTTATATGGATTTTAGGACTTAATATTTAAGGACATGTAATCTCTAACATGAAGATCATGAATATGAAAAAAGAAATAAATTTTAAAAACTAGAAATAATAATTATAGTAAAAAAACACTCGGACCGCTAGTTTCCTTTGTTTTTAGATGGAACATCTACTTACATCCATCTTTAAGATCGATGTTTTTTGGACTGTATATGTAGATATGCGGTCCAACCCATATGAAACAATTTTCCTTTTTTTATTGGAAAAGGTTAGAATAAAACCTATCCTATAAGAAAGTAAACCTCACCTTAAAACTCACAAAAAAATTGCAATTTCAGAACTTTAAGCTTACAGAAACTGCATCTTTTTTTTATTGGAAAATATCAAAATAAAGCCTAGGCCTTGTGGGAAAAAGTAAAACCTCTCCTCAAAACTCACAAAAATTTGCAATTTCAGTGTCAAAAAACCTTCAACTAAATCATCTCGACCTCAACCATTATGTTTGTGAAAATAAACTAAGCCCTAAAATAATTTATATTATAATACCTTTTTTTTTTTTGGACAAATGTCACGAGTTTCTATTAATATATTATAATACATTATTTAAACTATTTATTTTCAAGTGTTCATGGATCTGCAAAATTTTCTTTTTTGACAAATATTACTACTTTTATTGAATACTAATTAAGAGAAATTACATCATTAGAGATAACAAAAGAAGGTAAAGAAGCACTACCCTTTGCCAAAACATTAGCCACGGAGTTTGCTTCACAATAAACATGAAAAAAAGAGACCGACATGGAGGACACCTAATCCATCATTTTCAACCATATGGGCCGCAATTCCCATGGGACACGTTGTTGCACCGTCTAATTACATTAAGAGAATCTCCTTCAATCTAGCAACTGTTAACATAATTCATGTTAATACAAATCTTCAACCCATTAAGCAGCGCAGTAAGTTCAGCATAGTTAGCAGTTGCACACCTTATCGGACCAGCGTAAGAAAAAATGATGTTTCTAGAACAATCACACAAAACTCCTCCTACTCCGGCTAAACCAGGGTTATCAAAAGAGCTACCATCGAAATTGAGTTTCACGCTACCAGCAAGAGGTGCATGCCAGACATGTCTCGGTCTACTTCTAACACAGCCAAGACGAAAAAGATTATGTAGGTTAGCCATAACAGCTATCTTAGAGACACCCCATTGTTCTTTTAACACTGATAGCCACAACCAAATTGGAAGTTTAATAGAATGAAGTATCATGTCAAAGGGCATAGAAGTCCCATCAAAGATTCTTCTATTTATTTCTTTACATCAAAGGTTCTTCTATTTCTTTTTTTCAACATCTCCTACAGTATGACTCCTTTAGCTATCCTCCAAATAATCTTATCCAAATTAGGCAGATGAGGGAGGGTAAATTGAGAAACCATCCCCTCCACAGATTGGGGAAGGGCCAAATTAATATCTACAACATCAAAAAACTGATACCACAATCTCACCATAAAAGAACAATGGATAAAAAGATGCGCACCAGATTTACCATTAGTTTTACATAATAAGCATACATTCGGCAGGATTTTTCCCCTTTTTATCAAATTATCAATTGTCAAAACCTTATTCATAGCAGCCAACCAGACAAAAACTGGAACTTTGTGGGGTATCGGTCATTTCCAGATTTGAGCAATATGAGGACACTACCATCTCCATCAATCATGAAAGAGAAGATTGTAACATGATTTAACAGTGAAAACACCGTCACTCTCAATCTCCCAAACCATCCCATCTTCCTCATTCTGCGCAACATAGATCTTATCTAGCAATACCATTAATGCACACCATTGAAAAATTAGGACAATGTTCAAGCGTCTATAGGGCAAGAAAACATTCCAAGAAATATTCTGACCCCTTCTTTCTACAACTTCACTAACTTTTAGATTAGGCCTCTAAGGCATTCCCAAACAGTTTTGGGAAAACCAAAGGATACACCTCAATCCACTTGTGATGCCAAAAAGAAATTTGATTAGCACAACCTAAATTCCACCTAAAACAACCTGAAATCAATGGCCTACAGTGTACAATAGTCCTCCAAATATGTGATGCATCCCTACCTCTACCACCCCCACGCTATCCATTGAATCTATCCATACCATACTTGGATAATAGAACTTGATACCACATGTGGTCATTTAAATGAAGATTGCGTCACCACCATTTGCACATCAAAGCTTGATTAACCAATGTAATCTCTGTATACCCAAACCGCCTTCTTTTTTTGGGGTACATATTCTATCCCATCTAAGTAAATAAAATTTCTTTCTCTCATTATTTGAACCTCAAAGGAAGTCCCGCATCATTTTTTCAATCTTTTTTACACTTGAGGCATACATTTTAATAAAAGATATCTGATATATCGGAAGATTGGCTAGACAAGATCTCAATAAAGTTACCCTTCCACCCAATGACAGATACTTATGCTTCCAAATATCTAGTTTTAGTTGGACTCTTTCAATCACTTTATCCCAGACAACAATGGAGAGTTATGAGTCAGAAATAGGAAACCATCAGGACCACTTGGTGCTTTATCACTAGAAAGCACAAATACTGCCTTATACACCTCCTCCATAGAAACATCTCTCTCCAAAGTATGCCTTATCTCCATCGGCAAAACTTTATATGGAACTATGGTAAAAGAAGGTGTAAATTTAACTTCTTTGATGAAAGCCTTCTTAAAATGACTAATAACTGCCTCATTTAGAGCAGAATCATCTTCTGAGTCAATCTCGGGGATAGACAATCCAGAAAGATTGTCTCCTTCTAGCACAGGCAATCACGTGAAAGCATTTAGTATTAAGGTCCCCTTCTTTTACATAAAAGTATCTAATCAAGTCAGTTACATCTTTCTCCTCCTACCATCCCACATCAAGTCTAAAAGGTTTCGAACCCTCTTTTAACAGACCAATATTCAGCAAAATAGGGCAATGATATGAAGAAATTATGGGTAGAGCCTTGATAGAAGCTAATGAAAATTCCTCCATCCACTCCATTGATATAAAAAATCTATCTAATTAGGATATGTACCCATTTTTTAATTATAAATTTTATATTTGATAGTGGAGATTGATTTTAAAGCCATCATAGAGATTTTTCATGCTTAAAGTGTTTTCGGAGTGAGCTTTCGAGATGAAGATGAGGCTTTACTCTTTCCTTCTAAAGCCTAACCCTTATAGAAGTCGTATCCTTTCTCTTATTTCCCTTTGTTTTGACCAGCGTTTAAAGAGATTATCTAGAAAGAGACCATTTATCTTTTGTATATGGAAATCATACTCATCTTTGTCCTTTAAATTTAAAAATGGGTGGTTGTAAAAGATGTTATTAAATAGACACAAAGTTCAAAAAAAAAAATCTCCAACTTCGTGACTCACCTCAAATCCTCCAATTTAACATCTAATGATTGTGAATAATTGTAACCTCTATTTACAAAAGATAAAATGGTCTTTTTATAAACAATCCCATATTTTAAAGGGTGAGGTTTGTATAGAGCCTAGGCTCTAAACAATGAATTAGAGCCTACCTTCAAATAGTGTGGAGAAATGTGGTTTCACTACTAGAAATCTTTGTGATAGCCTTAAAATATATTTTCATATTTATTTATAAAGTTCAAAGCTTCAAAAAATAGTGTAGATCGATAGATCTATGAAACTTGAAAATCTTGAACATTGACGGTCGAAAAATATATTACAAAATACACTATTTCCAGAACTTGAAATCTATTTTTTTTTCTCATATCCATGCATCTTGATGTCGAGATGATCAATTTGAAGACATGTGGACATCAAAACAACCTCTTCTAGTGAGCTTTTTGAGGTAGGCTCAAATTTGATTGTTTAGAGCCTCGGCTTTGTATAAACTTTTCCCTATTTTAAAGCCATTAATTTAATCTCTAATTACCCATTTGATCAATTCATATTCAACCAATATGTGAAAAATCAGTTAAAATATTATGAAAAGTAAAATTGGGGGACTTTGGGGTAAGGGTAAACTCGGATTTGAACTGGTGAAAAATCGGTTAAAATATTATAAAAAGAAAATTGGGGGACTTATGGGGGACTGCTAGTCTCGGATCATCCACATAGCGTATCTGATTCGAATAAACGATTCTCAATTTTAATTGCCCTAAATTTCAAAACCTTATTTTAAACAAAACGATCGTTTCCCAACTTTCTCAAAAAAAAAAAAGAAGAAAAAAAAGTAGTTATTTTTAATACAAGTTGGGGAGAAATGTTCCAATAAAGAAAGGTGAAAATGCTATGGATATTTGTCCTTTTATGAAAATTCATAAAACTTCTAAGCTAGAATGATCAGGGCAGCAAAGTACCACAACATAACATCTCGGATGGCTTCTCGGCTTGAATGGTCAAGGTAGCAAGACCCCGCAAAAAAAAATTCAAGAGATTGATTATTTAACATCTCACATATTTTTCTTTGACAATATTAAAATTTTTCTCAAAGGAAACACCATAATAACTACATTTATTTTCTTTCCAAGTTGAAATTTGCTACTTCCTTTTTTGTTTTTTCAAATTTTCTTTTAAGTGGTATGCTCATTATTATTGGATGGGGTTTCTATTATGATGTGATAATGAGAGGACAACAGAAATTATCATGATAAATACATTTTATTGGCATATGATTAGCGTAAGGAAATACCATGATGGTAATGCAACACCCACAATATGCTTTGGTATCAATTCTTGTACATTTTGTTTAAAAGTTGTACCTTTTGTTTAGAAGCTGAAAAATTAGCCAAATCCAAGCTTAAAGAAAGCTTTGTATACTTCCCTTGCTACTTATTGGTTATATACTCCTCATTTTCCAACCGTTCTATCTAGACGGTTGAGATGGCCCAATCACAATTTCATGCCTCCACACTGTTTTATTTTTAATTTTTTTTATAAAACATTTTGACATCAAATTTTGGGCATGCACTTCTCTTTTGAACTCACATGCGCAAAAAATATTTACAAAATATTACTGATAAAATAAAATAACAAAAATACACATAATAGTTTCAAGAGTATTTTGAACATTTTATTTATCAAAAGTATTTTATAATATTTTTTTAGGTGCACATCATTAAAATGATATCACATTCCAAATTTCATAATCATATGATTTGCAGAAAAAATAATAATAAATAAAATATTCTAAGACCATGGACTAGATCAAATGGTCAATGGCTCACTTGATCTAAATTGAACAGTTGGATAAAAAAATTGTATGGTATATAACTCATATACAGTAGGACCAATAGAAAGCTTTTTCCAAGCTTAATGAGCTGAGATTTGGACAACTAACCAAAGCAAGAAGCAAATATTTGGAAGACTTAATCTTGAGGATTCCTATTCCTTAATAGGACTCTTGTGCTCAAGTTTTTTTCTCTATGTGGGTAAGCTGTTTTAGACACCAAACCTAAGAAGCAAGAAGATTTAGGCCCATATTCCAATTACTCTTGGTGCCGCATTTTTTTTTTTTTTTTTGGGTAGTTCAGGACATGAACTTTAAGATTTAACATTGCTATGGCAGGACATGAACTCGGGATTTAACATTGCTAGCGTCAACTGCTAACTATTAAAGCGCGAGCCCAATTTCTTATTCTCCTCGGGCACATTGAACCCGGTGTTGTTAGCACCGGGCCATATTACCACCAGGTCGGACCAGTTAAAACTGACCATGTGTGGCTAATTCTTGATGCAAAGAATCGAGTGGCTAAATTAGTTAGTTTGAAAACTCGGCGAGTCGAACTAGACTCTCCCGATTAGACTCGAGAACCGGCATACTCGTGCCAGTTCCACTGCAATACCGGGAATCGCCCGTGTCTAGAGAAAACTTGGCGATTCACAATAGTGAATCGTCGAGTCCGGTCGGTTCTCAACAGTGACTCGCCCAAGAACACGGGCTGCACAGTGTTCTTCACGATTTTCATGATTTTTGTCATTTTCTTATCATTTTTCTTCTTTGTCAGCTTTAAAATCGAATCTTGCATGCTTTAATTTAAATTTTTCAGTCATTTCAGTCAATAAAAGGTAATAAAAATCACCGATTTTGACAAAAAAAATTTGGATCTATGAAGAACGAAAAGTGAGTTTTAGGGTTCCGCCATTTCTCTTATTTCAAGCAAAAGAGGACATCATTTTTTATAAAATCTGAAGGTTATTGATCGTAAGAGTGTTGTTCAGAAGTTTTTGTTCATAATTTGTGAGTGTTTTGGACGATTACATATCAAATTTGAATTTGAAGCCACAGGTGCAAGAAAAACGGGTAAGAACTACGTTTTTTTTTTTTTTCCGCCATTCTATCAAATTCACTCAATATTTGCAAATAATTTATTAAATTTATAGGGTTTTGATTCCTTATAGGGTTGTTTATCATCACATGTATTCAATTTGATTTTATTTATTTAATTTTAGCTCGCTTTTTGAGAAAAAAAGACTGATGTCAGTGAAGAAAAAATGGAGTGCGGTTTTTTTTTTTTCCTGCTATTCTATCAATTTTACTCAATATTTTACAAATAATGTGTTAAATTTATAGGGTTTTGATTCCTTATAGTGTTGTTTATCATCACATATATTCAATTTTATCTGATTTATTCAATTTGAATTTGATTTTTGAGATTGAATGACTGATGTCTGTGAAGAACTACGTTTTTTTTTTTCTTCCTAAATTCAATCGACTTTATTTAATTTTTTGATAATAATGTGTTAATATTATAGAGCTTTGATTCATTATAGTGTTGTTTATCAAAACATGTATTCAATTTGATGTAATTTATTCGATTTGAGGCGGATTTTTGAGTTGGAATGATTGATATTAGGTAGGTCCGTGAAGAACTACGTTTTTTTTTTTTTTTTAATTCATGACCAATTTTTTTGAAAAATCGTGATTTTTCGAAAAATTGTACAAATCGTGACCAAGTTTTGATTATCATGAGGAATTAAACAATATTTTTAATTTTTATTGTTAAATTTTTAGTGCAAAAAATTGTATGTTGATAGATTATTTATGCAAAAAAATACATGTTATTTTATTTTTAATGCAAAACTGTATTTTTTAATTTGTTGTTAATGCAAAAAAATACATTAACAGATACATGCTATTAAACTGTATTTATTTTTAATGCAGTTTTGTATTAAAAATGTCTTTTTAATTTTTAATGCAAAAAATACATGTTATTAAACTGTATTATCATGAGGAATTAAAGTGAATATCATTAAAAAAAAATCGTGGCATGTATGATAATTATATTATCTTGCATTTTTCAATTTTATTATTAAATTTTTAATGTAAAAAACGTATGTTCTTGATAATTGAGTTGTAACCATGTTTAGAGCTTGTATTTTTTATTATATTAACTTGCATATTTGTAATTGAGATGTACGACTATTTGTGATCATTTCAATTGAGTTGAGATTGTGCCCACTATATCATTGTAAATTTTATTTGTAGCATTGTGAATGACTATATCATTGTAAATGTTTTTTGTATCAAATATACGTGTTGTGGCATTATGGATGACTATATTATTGTAATTTTTTTCTTGATTCTAAGTGTGACTTATACAGACTTTTTTTTATCTATAATGTTGCATAATTTTTTTTTTTTTCTCAATAGGAACTAATTCATGTTTGTCGAAATGAAGATTTGTGACAAGTCCATATGTATTGGCATTGTGAATTACTATACTATTGTAAAGATATTTTTTATTGATACTATATCAATGTAAATTTTTTGTTCTATATATAATGGCTAATATAGGCTATTTTTATCTATGATGTTGCATAAATAAATTATTTTTCCCAGTAGGAACTAAAATATTTTTGTCAATAGAAGTATTTTGCATTAACAGCAAATATAACTTCATGAACTACCCCTACATATTATCACTACACACAATGATTATTTTCATGTTGAACTGTTAGGTTAATTTTTAACCTTTTACATATTAAAACAATTGAACCATGACAAGATCTGCGGAAGACCCTGCATGGCAACATGGGGTCAGACTTGATCCCAACAAAAAAAACAAAATTATTTGTAATTACTGCCAAAGAGTGATAAGTAGTGGGGTACATACGTTCAAGCAACACTTGACAGGGGTTAAGGGAAATGTTTCTGCGTGCAATAGTATCCCTAGTAATGTAAGAAAGCAGATGGTGGCATTTCTCAAGGCTACCAAAGGTAAAAAAAATTGTAAAGCAGATGATGGATGAGGAGATCGCTAGTTTATATGCGCCATCAAGCATGAATGATCCAGAAGAGCAATATAATAATGACTTGGAGATGGCCACAAGAATGAGTTTACAGGAAACAAATCAGAGGGAACGCGGGTTTAGAATGACTGGTGGTTATGACATGGGCATACATGGTGGGCCTAGCTCAGACATGCATGGCGGGCCCAGCTAGAGCATGAATGGCAATCCCAGCTCAAATATGTATGGAGGGATTGGTGGCAATATGTATAAAGAGGACTCAGACGTTGAAGAAATTGTTTCTAGCTTATCTAGGAGTGCCAGTATTGCAGGTCATGGTCGTATAAACCCATTTCTCTTAAAATCTAAGTCACAACAGATGACCCTCAAAGACATGGTAAAAGGTACGAAGAACATGTTGGGTAGATATGTTGATAAATTGTTCTACGATAAAAGAATCTCCTTTGATGCAGCCAATAGCTCATATTTTCCACCTATAGGCAACGCAATCCAGAAAGTCGGGCCCGGGGTAAAACCCCCGACGGCATACGAGCTCAGTGGGCCAATATTGGATGAAGAGGTGGATGAAGTTAGAAAGTGGATTGAAGAATATAAACCGAGTTGGCCAAGAACAGGTATTACTTTCATGAGTGATGGTTGGTTGAATAAAGTTAGAAAAAAGGAGTTTTTAAACTTCATGGCCTATTCTCCAAAAGGTACATCTTTTTTGTCTAGCAAAGAAGTATCAGGGATAAAGAAAGATGCAAACTTCTTGGTACGACTATATGATCAGATAGTGGAAGATGTGGGAGATAAGCATGTAGTCCAGTTTATTACGAACAATGCATGTGCATGTGTTTCTGTGGGCAGCAAGTTGATGGATAAAATGAAGCATTTAGTATGGACCCCGTGTGCTGCACACAGCATCGATCTTATGTTAGAGGATATCGGTGAGATCAAAATTGTGAAGGAGAAACTCTACAGAAAGCGAGGTTGGTGTTGAGATTTATATATAACCACTCTAAAATTTTATTTTTGTTCAGAGAACAGTCTAAGAAAAAAGAGATAATCAGGCCCGCCAACCCGCTTTGCGACATATTACTTGGTTGTAGACTCCATTTGGGAATCTGAAGGTATATTAAAGAGATTGTTTACCAATGAAAAGTGGTTAAATGACCGCTTCTCGAAGTCTAGTACCGGGCTAAAAGTGGACGGCATAATATCAAATAGAAGGTTCTGATCTCGATGTTCTAGTGTCGTAGAGGCCACTACCCCTTTGGTCACGGTGTTAAGAATGGTAGATGCTGACAAAAAAGCTACCATGGGCATTCTTTATAAAGGTATCGAGAAGGTCAAATCAGCTATTGGGAAGAAGTGTAGTTTTACTAATAAAGTGATCGAGATTATAAAAAGAAGGTGGAACACCAAATTTGGACGTCCAATTCATTATGCAGGTAAATATATATTTATATCATTATAGTGTTTCATTCTAAATTATTTTTTTATGAAATTTTAAATGATATTTCTCTATCTACATATTTTCTAGGTTACTACTTCAACCCAAAATTTTTCTATTTGACACCTGAACATCCCCACAAGATTATGGAAGAGGTCAGATACATTATTGTCATATTAAAGAGAAGCCATCGAAACCAGGTAGCAGCAATACAAGAGGTATTATTTAATATTTGGATAAAAACTTGATTGAGTTGTTATATTTGTGAGAAATAATACACTAAAATGAAATATTTTATTTTAGCTTGCTATGTATAGGGATGCTATAGGATCATTCGGAACTAGACTTGTCATGAATTATCGAACTAAGATAGATCCAGGTTATCCCCTAACTAATATTTTGTTCATTCATATATTTACTCTTATGAATTGCTCTTGCCCTTACAATGCTTTTTGCATTTTAATCTAACTGAATGATAGAAGATATATGGTAGTCATGCACCTCACCTAAAGAGGATAACAATCAAGGTGCTCTCCCAGACA